>NC_140988.1:8368121-8628121 GCF_052327205.1 Somniosus microcephalus | reverse complement strand
CACATTCACTCACTCACTCACAAACACTCACTCACTCACACTCATTCACTCACTCACACTCACTCACACACACTCACACTCACACTCACTCACACACATACTCTCACTCACACTCTCACTAACTCACTCTCTCACACACACTCACTCACTCACACACATTCACACACTCACTCACAAACACTCACACACTCACTCACACTCACTCATGCTCACGCATATTCACTCACTCATTCACACACTCATTCACACTCTCACACACTCACTCACACACACACACTCACTCACACTCACACACACTCATTCACACTCACACACACTCATTCACACTCACACACACTCACTCACACACTCACTCACACTCACACACACTCACTCATACTCACACACACTCTCGCTCACTCACTCACACACACTCACTCACACTCACACTCACACTCACACTCACTCACACTCACACACACACTCATTCACACACACACACTCACTCACTCACTCACACTCACACACACTCACTCACTCACTCACACACTCACACTCACTCACACTCACATACACTCACTCTCATTAACTCACTCACACACACACTCACTCACACTCACACACACACACTCACTCACACATACACACTCACTCACACACACTCACTCACACACTCACTCACACATTCACACACACTCACACTCACTCACACACACTCGCTCACTCACACACACACACACTCACACACACTCTCACTCACACACACACTCACTCACATACTCTCACTCACACTCTCACTAACTCACTCTCACACACGCACACTCACTCACATACTCTCACTCACACTCTCACTAACTCACTCTCACACACACACACTCACTCACACTCACACACATTCACTCACTCACAAACACTCACTCACAAACACTCACACACTCATTCACACTTACATACACACTCACTCACTCTCACACACACACACACTCACACTCACACACATGCACTCACACACTCATTCACACTCACACACACACACTCACTCAGACTCACATATACACACTCACTCACACTCACTCACTCACACACACTCACACACTCACTCGCACATTCACACACACTCACTCATACTCACACACTCGCTCACTCACTCACACACACACTCACACACACTCACACTCACACACACACGCACTCACACACTCTCACTCACACACACTCACTCACACACACTCACTCACACACACTCGCTCACACACACTCGCTCACCCTCTCACTCACACACACACTCACTCACATACTCTCACTCGCACTCTCACAAACTCACTCACACACACACACTCACTCACACTGGCACATTCACTCACTTACTCACAAACACTCACTCACTCACAAACACTCACTCATTCACACTCACACACACACTCACTCACACACTCACACATACTCACACTCACTCACACGCACACACACTCACTCACACACACTCACTCACATACACTCACTCACACTCTCACTAACTCACTCTCACACACACTCACTCACACACATTCACACACTCACAAACACTCACACACTCACTCACGCTCACTCACTCATTCACACACTCATTCACACTCTCACACACTCACTCACACACACACTCACTCATTCACACTCACTCACACACACTCGCTCACTCACACACACTCACACACACACTCACTCACTCTCACACACTCACTCACACACACACACACTCACTCATACTCACTCTCACACACTCGCTCACTCACACACACTCACACACACACTCACTCACTCTCACACACTCACTCACTCATTCACACTCACACACTCACACACACACTCACTCACACTCACTCACACACTCACTCACTCTCACACACACTCACTCACTCATTCACACTCACACACACTCACTCACACACTCACTCACACTCACTCATACTCACTCACACACACTCACTCATACTCATTCACACACACTCGCTCACTCACACACACTCACACTCACACTCACTCACAGACTCACTCACACACACAAATAATAACGCCACATAGCACTCTTACACATCACATTCGATACTTCAGTCCTCAGTAAGTGTCGTGGAAACATCAGCTCCCAATTCTTCTGAATTCTAATCATTTTGCTTATGCATGCATGAACCATTGGAAGAGAATAAACATATACCATTAACTTCAAGAGTGTGTCACCATCAGGATGCCTTTCAGAAATCAAACAGTTATAAAGAATTATTATCAACAGTCACATCATTATTTTTATTTTGTTTTGTCTATTACTCTCACCATTCTGAATATTTTATTAAACTGGCAAGTGCTGATGACATAATTTGGGGTATTTGGGGTTTTAGCCTAGATGCGGGGGGGATGGTTACTGAGCGTGACAGTCTGACAGAGATGAATTAAAATAAGTAGAAATATGGCCATTAACACAAAGTGTTTCAGTTTTAATGGTGTGACATTTCATCGCCCTCACAGGGTCAGCCATGGCTCAGTGGGTAGCACTCTCGCCTTTGCTGTCAGATAGGTTGTAGGTTCAAGTCCCACTCCGGAGAATTGAGCACAAAAATCTGGGCTGACACTCCCAGTGCAGTGCTGGGGGAGTGCTGCAGTGTCAGAGGGGCCGTCTTTCGGATGAGATGTTAGACCGAGGCCCCGTCTGCTCTCTCAGCTAGAAGTAAAAGATCCCGCAGCAGTCTTTTGAAGAAGAGCAGGGGAGTTATCCCTGGTGTCCTGGCCAATATTTATCCCTCAATCAACACCTAAAAAAACAGATTAACTGGTCATTATCATATTGCTGCTGTGGGAGCTTGCTGTGCGCAAATTGACTGCTGAGTTTCTGACATTACAACAGTGACTACACTTCAAGAAGTACTTCATCGGCTAGAAAGCACTTTGGGACGTCCGGTGGTCGTGAAAGGCGCTATAGAAATGCAACTCTTTCTTTCTCCTTTCACAGTGGTGGGTTCAGCAATCCTCCAGGCCAGTTCACCTGAGGCAGTAGACATACTAAGGGGAGATATCCTCTGTTGAACATTTCTACTGAACTCAGAAATCAGAGTATGAAAAACATGGTTAAAATTTTTTTATGAATGGAAAACTGAGAAAATCTTTCCCAATACGGGCAGCGTGCACATAAACTGTGCTACACCCAACTACCAGGTGTTTGATGCTGGTTCCATTCTCTATCACCCACATCGCTTTAGCTGGAAAAGCACAAAGTTGGCCTAACAAAACATAGCTGTACTTTTCAGATTTGGACTTTAATATCAGAGCGTGAATCTTTATATAAGAACGTAAGAAATAGGAGCAGGAGTCGGCCATTCGGCCCCTCGAGCCTGCTCCGCCATTCAATAAGATCATGGCTGATCTTCAACCTCAACTCCACTTTCCCGCCCGGTTCCCATATCCCTTGATTTCCCAGAGAGTCCAAAAATCTATCGACCTCAGCCTTGAATATACTCAACGACTGAGCCTCCGCAGCCCTCTGAGAGATTCACCACCCTCTGAGTGAAGACATTTCTCCTGATCTCAGTCTTAAATGGCCGACCCTTTATCCTGAGACTGTGACCCCTGGTTCTAGACACTCCAGCCAGGGGGAAACAGCCTCTCAGCATCTACCCTGTCAATCCCCTTCAGAATCTTATATGTTTCAATGAGATCACCTCTCATTCTTCTAAACTCCAAAGTGTATAGACCCAATCTACTCAAACTCTCTAACATTGCAACAAACAACGGTTTTGCAGAATCGGTTGGATTGACAAATGGATAAGAATCAAAAATGGGAAAGAGTTGAAGTGTACAATAGGTTGTCTTACCCAACTATAAATACTAAAGTATGATTACATGGTAGATACTTGAGAGCACAACTATTAAATATGGAACCACGTGATTTAACTCACATCATAGAAAGATAATCATGGAATTTAGTACTTTGTGATGCTTTTCCATGTTATAACCTCCTAAACCCATGACTTCGACCACCTAGAAGAACAAGGGCAGCAGACTCATGGGAACACCACCACCTCCAAGTCACACACCATCCTGACTTGGAAATATATCGGCCGTTCCTCCATCGTCGCTGGGTCAAAATCCTGGAACTCCCTCCCCAACAGCACGGTGGGAGCACCTTCACCTCACGGACTGCAGCGGCTCAAGAAGGCGGCTCACCACCACCTTCTCGAGGGCAATTAGGGATGGGCAATAAATGCTGGCCTTGCCAGCGACACCCACATCCCATGAACAAATTTTAAAAAATAGGCCCCATATAAATGAAAATTGTTGTTATTGGAATTAAGGGATATGGGGATCGGGCAGGAAGGTGGCATTGAGGTAGAAGATCAGCCATGATCTTATTGAATGGCGGAGCAGGCTCGAGGGGCCGAATGGCCGACTCCTGCTCCTAGTTCTTATGTTGTTATGAATTCTACATGCCATCCTCGCCCACCTGGGGCCATACTTTTATCTACAGCTGCAAATAAGTTCTAAATGATTAAGAACTGGTGCAAAATCCTGCCTGACAGGTCAACTTTTAAGCTCATTTACATAATTACTCACAGCGACAGGTGCAGATTCAAACTCAGATGGGTCTAAGGGGTGGTCAAAATTAAAGGGATAGGATCCAATTAAACGGGGAATAGAAAAATCATAGAGTAGTATAGCACAGAAGGAGGCCATTCGACCCATCGAGTCTATGCCGGCTCTTTCGAAGAGCAATCCAATTAGTCCCACTCCCCCGCTCTTTCCCCATATCACAGAATCACAGAAACCCCACAGTGCAGATAGAGGCCATTTCGGCCCATCGAGCCTGCACCGACACATATCCCACCCGATCCCCGTAACCCCTACACCAACACATATCCCACCCTATCCCCGTAACCCCACATATTTAATCCCCCTAACACTAAGGGTCAATTTTTTTATCATAGCCAATCAACCTAACCCGCACATCTTTGGACTGTGGGAGGAAACCGGAGCACCCGGAGGAAACCCACGCAAACACAGGGAGAATGTGCAAACTCCACACAGACAGTCACCCCGAGGCCGGATTCGAACCCGGGTCCCTGGCGCTGTGAGGCAACAGTGCTAACCACTATGCCACCGCAATTTTTTCTCCTTCAAGTATTTATCCAATTCCCTTTTGAAGGCTGTTATTGAATCTGTATCCACCGCCCTATCAGGCAGCGCGTTCCAAACCCCAACCACTCGTTGCATAAAAAAGTTTTTCCTCATGTTGCCTCTGGTTCTTTTGCCAATCACCTTAAATCTGGGCCCTCTGGTTATCGATCCTTCAGCCATTGGAAACAGTTTCCCTTTATTTACTCTCTGTAAATCCTTCGTGATTTTAAACACCTCTAACAAATCTCCGCTTAGCCTTCTCTGCTCCAAGGAGAACAACCCCAGCTTCTCCAGTCTATCCACGTGACTGTAATCCCTCATCCCTGGAACCATTCTAGTAAATCTCCTCTGCACCCTCTCCAAAGCCTTCATGTCATAAATAGGAAGGACAAGAATTCTGAACATCCTGGGAGAGCATCAAAAGGCACTTCAATGTTAGCAGCCAAGATTGAAGGGATGGGAATTTAACTCGGGGCAGGCGAAAACTAAAGGGAAAGAGAAAAGTCCTGCCAGCTGCTGAAATGGACAAGGTGATTGCCCTCTATAGTACCATCTCTTAGAGGCCATGTATGGAGTGTGCCTGCAAGGAGATGCAGCCAAGCAGACCATAACTGCTCCTCCATTGCCCATCCCTCATTGGCCTTGAGAAGGCAGTGAGCTGCCTTCTTGAACCGCTGCAGTCCGTGTGGTGAAGGTTTCATAGCAGTTTGGTACAACTGAGTGGCTTGCTGGGCTGTTTCAGAGAGCACTTAAGAGTCAACCACATTGCTGTGGGTCTGGAGTCACATAGAGGCCCAGAGCAGGTAAGGGTAAAGAACATTAGTGAACCAGATGGGGTTTTACAACAATCTAGTAGTTACATGATCACCATTACTGATACTAGCTTTTGATTCCAGATTTACTTAATTAACTGAATTTAATTTCCCCAGCTGCCGTGGTGGGATTTGAACTCATGTTGCCAGATCATTGATAATAATAATAATAATAATAATTCAACTTTATTGTCATTGTACAATGCACAATGAAATGTGATCTTGCAAGCTCCCATGAGTCCAGTACAAATAACATTAACATTAAACGTAAATAGCACCGTCCTGGGAGAAGCAAAGCCGCTGCGTCTGTGCGTGCCGCCATTCCATTTCCACCATTCCTCCTATCTTCAGCCCAACGCCCAGGCCTGCTCACCAGCCGCCCCTCCCGGGGCTCCTTCCGTGACCTTCTCACCAACTGCCCCTCCTCGGGGCTCCTTCCGTGACCTTCTGCACCTGGTCTTCCCTGATGGTCACTCCTCCAGGTACTAACCAGGCCTGGCTCTAGCTTAGCTTCCAAGCCTTAAGCCAGTGACCCTGTCCCTAGTCCCAGGAACAGGGCTGGATTACTAGTCCAGTAACATAACCACTATGCAAACATCCCCAACTGCTGGACAACCTGAAGCGCTATATGGTGGACCTCTTACGGAGCTAAGGGTTAATCGTCAAACTTCTTTGCTTTGTGGAGCAACAGACTTTCTAAGATAAACAGGATGGCTTTGAAGTGTCGTTAGCTAGATTGGCTTTTTTACTGCCCGAGTAGTGGATACGAGAAATGCTTGTGCAAGGGAATGTGACAGTAATGATGTCCGTCGTGAGTGATTAAAGTGTAACGTTGGTGGCAAGGTGATAAACGTAGGTAAAAGGATCCATTAACATAGTAGGGAAAGATAAGGCCTGTTCTTCACAGAGGTTAGGAACAGTTAAGTCAGGAAGTCTTGTTTGAGAGAGGTAGCTTTGGAGTAAACAGCTCCGACTGTTTGCATGAATAGTCTGTCTTCCAAGGATTTGGGAATAGACACGTCATGAGGTCTTATCCACGACATGTGCCTTTGATGTTGGCAAAATATGGTTCATAAAGGAGCAAGGTTTTCAATAGGGCGTCAGAGAGCTCAGAGGATACAGAAACTGAAAAGCTGCTCCCTCTGGGCTAGAAATTCATCGCGGGCGGTGGGGCAAAGCGGGCAGTATCGGATCGACTGCCCGTTATACCCAGCGCCTGATAGTCAGTTTCACTGCAGTCAATCAAATTGAATACCGGGGGCTGTGTATAACGGGCGGCCAGTCCAATACCGCCCGCTTCGCCCCATGGCCCGAGACGAATTTCTAGGCCTAATGGCCCAGAAATTTGGGTCGGGGGCTCCCCGCGGGTGCAAGCCCCCGATCTGCACTTACCTTGCGCGCCGGCCGTTGAGCTGTGGGCCCGCGTGGGATTCCGATCCTGGGCCTGCTCCAGCTGCCGGCGCGCAGTGCTTGCGTATCCCAGAAATACTACGGGCCCCTTCTTCTTAAAAAACATCAGTAAATCTTCAAATACATTTTTTAAAAACATCACATTTTTTAAATAAACTATAAATTAAATGAAAGAACTATTTTAAACAATAATTTAAACTTTTGAAAAAAATAATTTTATTTTCTAACGGGGCTAAAAATAAACTTACCTTGCTTTAAAGTATTTAAAAATAATAAACCTGTGGAAAAAATGTTTTAATTTTAATTAATTCACCACTTACCTTGTAAAAAGCAGGCCTTACGACTGCTTTTTACATGTCTAAATTCTGCAGACTTCCCTCCCGGGAAAACCTGCAAAAAAAAAACGAAGTTCGATGCGCACGCGCTGCCTCTCCCGCGCACGCGTTCGACCTCTGAACCCCTGCTTTCAGGGGAACGGAAGTGCCGGTTTCCCGCGCATGCGCAGTGCATGCAGGAAACCGGCACACCCCATGCGTACTCACCCGTGGAGACCCGAATTTCTGGGCCAATATTAGGTTTTGAGCAGGTGCAGAGGCAGGGAAAGAGGGAGGAAGGAACTTCAGGGGCAGCTGTTGATGATTCTACCATCCCCATTTGCAACATTTAATCTCTTCTGCCTCCTACCCTAGCACAGGCCGTCTCTTTAGTTCCTTCCTCCCTTCTTTCCCTGCATCTGCTTAAAACCTGTTATACTCCTCTAACTTTTTCCAGTTCTGACGAAGGGTCACAGACCCGAAACGTTGGCTCTGTTTCTCTCTCCACAGATGCTGCCTGGCCTGCTGAGTGTTTCCAGCATTTCCTGTTGGTATTCCAGAGATCAATAAAGTCCGTTCTGCATGCTCCGCCATCAAGCGTCTCGTGCTCACGGGGAAACGTGTTGCTGTGAAGCAGAGAACGCAGGAGGTCGAATGCTAACAGCGTTCCGCGACCCCCGCCCCAGCTCCACCCCCGCCCCCCCTCCCCTGCTCCCCCACACAAAGGATTTTTGGGGGGGCCTAGGTGTGAAATGAAAGTACAGCCTCGACTACAGTAAAAGGTCTCAGCGTGATATAAAGGCACTGGATGCTGAAGATAACCCGCCCGACAAGCTGAAGTAAAATAAAAGCCGGCAAGCCCAGACGAACGAGGTAAAGCATTTTAATTTGCAGTCGCGGCCCACATTGAACTCAGAAGAAGTACAGAGCTTTGGTTGTTGTATTGACAAGTGCTAATAGAAGCCCGGACTGCCTTGCCTGTTCGTAAAAGGTTCCCTCCCTTTTGTGAAACCCAATCTTGATTTAATAAAACTTGCTTTCATTTGGGCCAAATAAAATCTGCGTTACCACGGCAACAACCATAATATTTCACAGATCCCTTTCGGCTGTTCATGACGAGGATGCGATAGTAAACAACCTTTAGGGATAGTTCATTTTTTTATGGGGACAAAAGGGACTCTTTAAAGTTTAAAAGCAGATGTGTGCTCTGCTCAATGTAAATTCAATTTCCTGATGTTATCTAATAAAGGTTGAACATATTTATATCTGGCTGGTGCAATAAAAGACAGCGGGCTGAAAATTCAGTAGGGTTAGCGCCCCATTTGAGGCGCTAGAGGGCCTAGCGCCGGAGTTATGGCCGGTTTGTAAATTCAGTGGGGCCCTGCCATCGGCGTTAGACCGGTTGCGCTGCGCCGGCACCGATGACGTCATCGGTGTGCGCAGCGTCCCGGTTGCCGTGGTGACGGGCCCCAACGCCGAAATTGAGTTGCGGCCGCCTTGCCCGTGGCAGCCGCAACTAACGATGTTTCAGCAGAGTCCTACGCGAGTTAGCGCCGGCGCATTAAGGTCGCGTGGCGGCCGGCCGCTTTCCCGCCGGCCGCCTGCCCGCACCTCCCTCCCCGGACTCCTCCACCCCCCCCCCCCGCGGAACAGGTGCGTCTGGCCTGCGAGCCCGGCACTTCTCCGAGGTGCCGGGCTCATTTTTTTCAAGATTTCAACGGCCAGCGGGCGGGTGCAGGCAGCTCCTCCTTAACTGAAGGAGGAGGCCTGCACTTCCCCAGCCTGCTGCACCGCATCGGGTGCCGCAGCGCCGGAATTGCGCCGCAATGCGGCAGTCAGCGCCCATTTCGAGGCGCTGACACCCTCCTGTAGCGCCGGCAGCCATTTGGGCGCGGCGCTACTGAATTTTTGGCGCGCGCAGGGGGACTTAGCGCCGGCACTAAATTTCCGGCGCTAAAGCCCTGGCGCGGCGCCAACTGAATTTCTAGGCCAGCTTGTTTCGTCCATCGGGTTTTTTTTTTGCTACCACACTAAATGGAACCCAACGCACTTCGCACAAAACTGTGGCTCTTTCATTCCTACACCTCAGATCTCCAATGTCTTCTTAGGCAGTCCCTCGGGAACCGAGGATGACTTGCTTCCACATTAAAAATGAGTTCGCCGGTGACTGATGAGTTCCAATGTGGGACCTACAGTCTCTGTCACAGGTGGGGCAGACAGTGGTTGAAGGGGCGGGTGGGTGGGGTGCTTGGGTTGATGTGCGCTCCTTGCACTGCCTGCGCTTGGCTTCCGCTTGCTCCCGGCGAAGAGACTCCAATGTACAATTAGGCACACAAACAGGCCATTCGGCCCAACTGGTCCATGCGAGCCTCCTCCCACCCTCTTCATCTCTTCCTAACTCCATATCCCTCTATTCCTTTCTCCCTTATCTAGCTTCCCCTTTAACATGGACTCTTTAATGCCAGTAAATTTTTAATAGTGCATGAGAACATGAGAAATAGGAGCAGGAGTCGGCCATTCGGCGCTTTGAGCCTGCTCCGCCATTCAATGAGATCATGACTGAACTTCTACCTCATCTCCACTTTCCCGCCCTATCCCCATATCCCTTGATTCCCTTAGTATCCAAAAATCTATCAAACTCTGTCTTGCATATACTCATCGGCTGAGCAACCACAGCCCTCTGGGGTAGAGAATTCCAAAGATTCACCATCACAGAATCACAGAAATCCCACAGTGCAGATAGAGGCCATTTCGGCCCATCGAGCCTGCACCAACACATATCCCACCCTATCCCCGTAACCCCACGTATTTAATCCCCCTAACACTAAGGGTCAATTTATCATAGCCAATCAACCTAACCTGCACATCCTTGGACTGTGGGAGGAAATCGGAGCACCCGGAGGAAACCCACGCAACCATCCTCTGAGTGAAGAAATTTCTCCTCATCTCAGTCCTAAATGGCCGACCCCTTATCCTGAAACTGTGACCCCTGGTTCTAGACTCTACAGCCAGGGGAAACATCCTTCCAACATCTACCCTGTCAAGGCTGGTGAATGGAATTGAGGCAGAAGATCAGCCATGATCTCACTGAATGGTGGAGCAGGCTCGAAGGGTCGAATGGCCTACTCCTGCTCCTATTTCTTATGTTCTTAAGCCCCTTAAGAATTTTATACATTTCAATGAGATCAACTCTCATTCTTCTAAACTCGAGGTAATATAGGCCTAGTCTACTCAATCTCTCCTCATAGAATAATCCCTCCAACCTTCGCTGCACTCCCTCTATGGCAACTATATCCTTACTGTACACAGTACTCCAGGTGTCGTCTCACCAAGGCTCTACAGATGTTTCGAGGAGCCAGATCTTTAACTTATGAAATACGATCAGGTCAAAGAGGACGGAATACAAAACCCACAGAGTTTGCACTCCATTCATTCACAAGACTTTACAAGGTCTCTTTCCAAATTCTACAACAATCCTATAGAAGTTTTAAATAGAATTTGAAGAGCACAACGAGGTGTGCAAGATTCTAATTTCTAGCCAGCTTTACAAAATATAAATGTTCGGCTTTTTCCCCTGAGCATTAGCGCCTTAAGAGAGGTGTGTAGCGCCTGATTTAGCACTCCAATCACCTCCAGGGGCGATAGAAGCCAAGTTTGCAGTCAGAGGCGATAATTAGCGCCAGGCGCTAAACTTTGCGCCCGGCCGATAATTGCGCCCCAAACAGGTCGATACCAAATTTCTCCCCCTCAGTTTATTAGCTATATAAGGAGCACTTTTGGAAAAGATATTACACTGTATGACAAGACATTACCAGAAACTTAACATGGCCATTAGCTAAACCTCTCAAGTGCCTACCCTTGTGTGTTGTTTGTTGGTATGCTTGCAGTAGAATGAGGATGAGTGTGAGGGGTGGCTGGTGAAATGGAAAAGTGATAAAGTAGATAGAGAGGGTTGGTGTCCTGGGGAGGTCTCTTCTGCCCTTGGAAGGGAAGAGAACCTCCTTGCATGCTGTGACTCCCTCCAGAAGCATATGGAGGGAGTCATTGGAGAGCCTGGGTGAAAGGGTTCACCTTTGTGCAGTGATTGGCCGCGGGAAGGCGGGGTGCCGCCAGGATGGACGTGTTGGGCGACCAATGGCGGGAGTGTGGGGGCAGGGTGGGGCACCGTGATGAATACATTCAACCCGAGTTGGCAACACTATGTCCAGCGTGTAGAGCACCTCTGATTCCTAGGCCTTAGTTACAGCGTTTATTGTGCTTTTTTTTCCCCAGAGCGAGACACAAGATACAATAAAAGGTAAGGTGCACAGCCACGCTTTAGTGATTTATAAACCGTCAACAGGTCTGATAAATGAATGATGTGCCCATTATATGATTGGCCAATTTTTATCCCTCAATCAACATCACTTGGCTGCCACGTTTCCTACATTACAACAGTGACTACACTCCAAAAAAGTACTTCATTGGCTGTAAACCGCTTTGAGATGTCCGGTGGTCATGAAAGGCGCTGCAGAAATGCAAGTCTTTTTTTTCTTTTGGAAACAAAGTGAAATTGAGGTAGGTGCCACTCATCAAGCGCCAGTGGAATGAAAGCAGGTCTTTCCCTTTAGATTACTCTAGGCAGCATTTTAGTAGAGCTGCTTTAGTGTCAGCCGTGGCTCAGTGGGTAGCACTCTCACTTTCTATGTCGAGAAGGTTGTGGGTTCAAGTCCCACCTCCAGAGAATTAAGCACAAAAATCTAGGCTGATACCCCAGTGCAGTGCTGAGGGAGTGCTGCACTGTCAGAGGTGCAGTCTTTCGGATGTGACATTAAACTGAGGCCCCGTCTGCCCTCAAGTGGATGTAAAAGATCCCACGGCCACTATTTCGACAGAAGAGCAGCGGGAGTTCTCCCTGGTGTCCTGGCCGATATTTATCCCTCAACCAACATCACTAAAACACATTATCTGGTCATTATCACATTGCTGTTTGTGGGAGCTTGCTGTGCGCAAATTGGCTGCTGCGTTTCCTACATTACAACAGTGACTACACTTCAAAAAGTACTTCATTGGCTGTGGGGCACCCTGAGGTTGTGAAAGGCGCTATAGAAATGCAAGTCTTTCTTTCTTTGCTACCACACAAAAGAAACAAAAGCAGAGTGGGTGCCATTTCCTGTTTCAGAATATTACTCTACATTCCCTTCTCACAAGCAGCACCTCTTTCTTTTCAGTAAGAGACACCTATTTTGTTTATTGAGCAGGAGCCGCCCATGACCAGCAGGGCAGGAGTTACCTAAATGACCTCAGATCATCCTGAGCTTTTTATCGCTCGATTTACACGCTTCCCCCGGACAGCCTGCTCAGTCTCTTAGAGATCGGGGATGGAACGTAACAACAAAAACAAGAGAGGAGAGAAAGAAACACTGAGAGAAATGGAGAGAAAGACCTCCAGAAAAGAGTGGAAAGAAAGAAGTCAAAGAAATAGGGTTAGATAGGAACTGGGGTGGACCCTTCAGCCCCTCGAGCCTGTTCCGCCATTCAATTAGATTGTGGCGGATTTGTAGCTTAACTCCATCGACCTACCTTGGTTCCCTAACCCTCAATACCCTTGCTGAATAAAAAATTATTACTCTCAGTCTTGAAATTTTCAATTGGCCCCCAGCCTCAAAAGCTTTTTGGGGGAGAGGGTCAGATTTCCACTACCCTTTGTGTGAAGAAGTGCTTCCTGACATCACCCCTGAACGGCCTGGCTCTGATTTTAAGGTTATGCCCCCTTTGTACTGGACTCCCCCCACCAGAGCTTAAGGATTTGACACATAAACTTGCAGCATCATTCAGTCGTGTGTCATGTGGTCAGTCAAGCTCCAAAATCAAGTACTCCCACTTTCATTTGGCAGTGTGGGAGGTGCTACTTTGTCAGAGGTGCTGTCTTGTGGATGAGATGATGTGGAGATGCCGGTGTTGGACTGGGGTGGACACATGTAAGAAGTCACACAACACCAGGTTATAGTCCAACAGCTTTATTTGAAATCACAAGCTTTCGGAGCGCTGCTCCTTCGTCAGGTGAAGTGAAGAGATGCATATAGGCACAGCATATATAGTCAGGGAATACTGCCAGATGATCACAGGTAATCTTTCTAATTGCCCTTTATCACACCTTATAAAGGGCAGTTAGAAAGATTACCTGTAATCATCTGGCAGTGTTCTCTGACTATATATGCTGTGCCTATAGGCATCTCTTCACTTCACCTGACGAAGGAGCAGCGCTCCGAAAGCTTGTGATTTCAAATAAAGCTGTTGGACTATAACCTGGTGTTGTGTGACTTCTTACATTTGTGGATGAGATGCTAAATCTGTCTGTCTATGTTGGTGGTTCAGGTGGATATAAAGGGTCCCATGGCACGATTTGAAGAGTAGGAAGACCTTTTATGTCCTAGCCAAGATTCCTCGCCCAATGATACCAGAGCTGAGAGGTTATAACTATCAGGAAAGGCTGAACGGGTTCGGGCTCTTTTCTCTAGAAAAGAGAAGATGGAGAGGGCGACCTGATAGAGGGCTTTAAAATGATGAAGGGGTTCAATAGGGTAGACGTAGAGAAGATGTTTCCACTTGTGGGGGAGACCAGAACTTAGAGACAAGAGTGCTAGCGACTGAGCCAAACAGTATGGGGAGCACCGGGAAGAGTGTATGAAACGTATTGAAGAGGGTGGAGACGGGGAAGGAAAGACTTACAAAAAGAGGGTGAAAAATTGTTGGAAACAAACGTTTTTTAAATTAACTGTGAACAATGACACAGGGCATCAATGAGTTTTGGTTAAGAATCTTATCTATCAGTTAAAAATCAGTGTTGTGGGAGTGTCCAAAACTAGGGGCCATAAATATAAGATAATCACTAATAAATTCAATAGGGAATTCAGGAGAAACTTCTTTACCCAGAGAATGAATGGTTAGAATGTGGAACTTTCTACCACTTGTAGTAGTTGAAGCGAATATCATAGATCCTTGAAACATATAGGGCTAAAAGTAGCGCCCCAGAAAAATTAGCGCCCCCCGCGCCGGAAATTGAGTGGTTGCGTCCCAAGAGGGAAGCGGGGCGCTACTGGAAGCGCCCCGCCTCCCTCTTGGGGCGCTGCGAGTGAATATCGTGGCACATCGCGCCGCGGTATTGCAGGCCTTCCTCCCCTTCTTAAAGGGGAGGGGCCCTGTGCAGCGCGATCTGGGGTCCAGCTGGGCCCCTGGGGATCGGGAGTGCAGGCAAAAGAGCCCAGCACCCAAGAGAAGTGCCGGGCTCTTGGAGCGCAGACGGCACTCCGCGGGGGGGTGGGCGGGGGGGGTCAGGAGGCCGGGGACGGGAGCGCAGGCAGGTGTTGGCAGGCGTCCCCGCACCTCGCCTTTAAATTGCGCCTCCCCGGCCGCAGGTATGCCCCCCTGACCCTGTCGGACATAGCGTCCGGCGGTAAATCAGGGGGCGCGCCCGAAGATCGTGGCCGGGGCGTGAGCGGGGCGCTGCGCACACCAATAACGTTATCGCCAGCGGCGCAGCACCGCAGGGCACTACCGGTTAGCGCCACCACTAACCTCCCGCTGAATTTTGTGGGAGGCGTGGGCAGTGCCGCACCCGGGCGCTAGTTGATTTGCGCCCCACTTAGCGCCCTCTTAAGGCGCTAACGGGTGGCGCTACCAACTGAATTTTTCCCCCATAAGATTCTGAGGGGGCTTGACAGGGTAGATGCTGAGAGGATGTTTCCCCTCGTGGGGAAATCTAGAATGAGGGGGCACCACTAAAAAACAGATTACTGTATCTGGATTATCTGGCCATTATCACATTGCTGTTTGTGGGAGCTTGCTGTGCACAAATTGGCTGCCATGTTTCCGACATTACAACAGTGACTACACTTCAAAAGTAATTCATTGGCTGTAAAGGGCTTTGGGACGTCCGGTGGTCGTGAAAGGCGCTATAGAAATGCAAGTCTTTCTTTCTTTTTTCCAAGATAGGTTTTAAGAAGGATCTTAAAGGAGGCGAGGAGGGTGAACAGGTGAAATTTAGGGAGAGAATTCCAGAGCTTAGGGTCTAGACGGCTGAAGGTACAGTCATCTATACGAGGGCAAAAGTAATGGGAGATGCTCAAGGCCAGAGTTGGAGGAATGCAGAATCCTAGGAAGCTTATAGGGCTAGAGAAGGTTACAGAGATAGGGAGAGGTGAGGCCATGAAGGGATTTAGATATGAGGATGAGAATTTTAAATTTGAGGTGTTGGGGGTCCGGGAGCCAATGTAGGTCAGCAAGCAAGGGGATGATGGGTGAGCGGGACTTTGTGCGGAATAGGACACGGGCAGCAGGGTTTTGGATGAGCTCAAGTTTATGGAGGCTGGAGGATAGGAGGTCAACCGGGAGAGAATCGGAATAGTCGAGTCTGGAGGTGACAAAGGCATAAGAACATAAGAAATAGGAGCAGGAGTAGGCCAATCGGCCCCTCGAGCCTGCTCCGCCATTCAATAAGATCATGGCTGATCTGATCCTAACCTCAAATCTACTTTCACTCTCCATCCCACCCGAACCCATGTGATCTCCCGGGAGAGGCGAAAAACCAGATAAAAAACCCAATGGCCAATTTGGGAGAAAAAATCTGGGAAATTCCTCTCCGACCCATCTAGGCGATCGAAACTCGTCCAGGAGATCACTCTGTCCATGTATTTCCTGCAGTACTTACCTTCTGTAAGAGGTGATCTCCACCCCAGCCAGGAACAGGTCCAATTTACACTTGAAGGACTCCTAGCTGGCAGCCTGTTCCCGAGGTCTCCACTAATCCCTGTGAATAGAACCATCTCCTGAAATCTAACACAGAATTAGAACACAAGAAGTAGGAGCAGGACCAGGCTACACGGTCCCTGGGCCCGCTCCGCCACCCACAGGGCCATGACCGATCCGAACCTAGCCTCATGTCCGATTTCCTGCCCGCTCCCCGTAACCCTTAATTCCCCTTACTTCTAGGAAACTGTCTATTTCTGTTTTAAATTTATTTAATGATGTAGCTTCCACAGCTCTCTGGGGCAGCAAATTCCATAGGCCTACCACCCTCTGAGTGAAGAAGTTTCTCCTCATCTCAGTTTTGAAAGAGCAGCCCCTTATTCTAAGATTATGCCCCCTAGTTCTAGTTTCAACCATCATTGGGAACATCCTTACCGCATCCACCCGATCAAGCCCCTTCACAGTCTTATATGTTTCAATAACATCGCCTCTCATTCTTCTGAACTCCAATGAGTAGAGTCCCAATCTACTCAACCTCTCCTCATATGTCAACCCCCTCATCTCCGGGATTAACCGAGTGAACCTTCTTTGTACTGCCTCGAGAGCAAGTATGTCTTTTCTTAAGTATGGACACCAAAACTGTATGCAGTATTCCAGGTGTGTGTGAGGGTTTCAGCAAGGGATGGGATGAGGTATGGGTGGAGGTAGGCGATGTTACTGAGATGGAAGTAGGTAGCCTTGTAATGGAGGGAATGTGGAGTCAGAAGCCCAGCTCGAGGTTGACTACAATGCCAAAATTGCAAAAAGTGGCTCCGACTGAGACAATAGCAAGGTAAGGGGATGGAATCTGTGGTGGGGGCTTCGATCTTCCCAATGTTTAGTTATTTAAAAAACTGCTTTATTTATTCATGGGATTTTGGCATCGCTGGAAAGACCAGCATTTATTGCCCATCCCCAGTTGCCCTTGAGAAGGTGGTGGTGAGCCGCCTTCTTGAACCGCTGCAGTCCATGCGGTGAAGGTGCTTCCGCGATGCAGTTAGGGAGGGAAGTTCCAGGATTTTGACCCAGCCACGATGAAGGAACGGCGATATATTTCCAAGTCAGGGTGGTGTGTGTGACTTGGAGGGGAACTTGGAGGTGGTGGTGTTCCCATGCGCCTGCTGCCCTTGTCCTTCTAGGTGGTGGAGGTCGCGTGTTTGGGAGGTGCTGCCGAAGAAGCCTTGGCGAGTTGCTGCGGTGCATCTTGTAGATGGTTCGCACTGCAGCCACGGTGCACCGGTGGTGGAGGGAGCGGATGTTTAAGCTGGCGGATGGGTTGCTGGTCGATTGTGGCTAATCCAAGACTGGATGTGCACAGAGGCAGCTGAGGAGTTAAGAGAGGTGGTGGGTGTCATCAGCGTACAAATGGAAGCTGACCCCATGTGGGTGGATGATGCCGCAATGGGGAAGTATGTAGATGAGAATGAGGAGGGGGCGGGTTGCCAAAGAACAGACGCTTAATGGGCTCAGAAGGTGACTGTGCAAGAGCTGGAGGCAAAGCCATTGTTTGACACTATTTACACCGGTACTGCTTTCAGTACCATTATTTCAAAATGTCCTCATGTCAAAACAAAATACAAAACTGTCTTCAAAATCCCTGACGGGCTGTCCTATCACAGGACTCCGTTCGCAATCTCGCTATAACCAGATTGTAAGATCTTTTAATATTCTGGGCTCAAACGCTACAAACTGCTTCACTGAAATTACTGCTTATACAGAAAAAAAGGCTGCCTGTCATGGCTGTGTCAGAGCACCGCCCACGATTACACTTGTCACCTCGACAAACAGAATGCTCAGTGGGTATCATGTCACCTGAAGAGAAAGCTTCATAACGAGTTCATCGCTGTGTCACTTTTCGGGATAAAACAGGCGGCGAGTGCCCCCTCCTTACTGTGGTGAACAAACTAGTGTTGTGCGCGTTATTTGCAACACATAGAAACATAGAAGATAGGAGCAGGAGTAGGCCATTCGGCCCCTCGAGCCTGCTCCGCCATTTAATGAGATCATGGCTGATCATCCAAATTCAGTACCCTGTCCCTGCCTTCTCCCCATATCCCTTGATCCCTTTTGTTAGATCCGTGTATCTTGATGTTGTGTCCTTCAATAATCAGACAACAGACTGCAGGGAACGATCAACGGGTGTTTACTGAATGAGGGTTACTCTAGAACTAACTGTACAGATCACTACTCAGGGTTTATATACAGGTGTGGTCACTGCCGGCACTACAGTATACATGAGCTGTAAAAAGTAGTTCTCCCCTTAAAGGTACATACATTACAATTCCTCCCCTTTTAGATTAACAGTACCATAACACTCATTTAACAATTAAATATCAAACTAATTACAATTAACACTTTTAACATGCAACATTAACTGAAAATAGTCTATTTATAAATTCAGTCTTTGGGGAGGCTTCCTGATTCTTTCTGGATAACGCCTTTCCCGAGTGTCTCGCTCTTGTTGCGGAGGCGATTCTAACACCCTGTCGTCAGTTGATTCATCAGCTTCCAATGCTATTGTTTCTGAGGTAGATGCGACCTGTACGTCGGGTTCCTCACCAGGTACGTATGGCCGAGACATGGGGTTGACTCGTTCCTGTGACTCTAGGATCTGGTCAGCATGGCGTCTCACAATGTTCTCCCCAACATCCACTGTGTACATTAGTGGCCCCTGCCGTGTGCATATCGTTCCTGGTTGCCATTTCTCTGATCGGTAGTCGCGGGCCAAGACTGGTTGCCCTACATTGAAGCTCCTTGTCGGCTTCTCATTGATGTGCTGCAATTGCTTACTCTCAACATCTCTTCGTACATTTGGTCTGAGCAAATCCAGACGAGATCTCAACCTTCGGTTAAAGAACATCATGGCCGGGGCCTGGTTGGTGACTGCATGTGTCGCATTCCGGTAGGCGAACAGGAAATTGTCCACCTTGTGCTGCAGCGGAATGTTGTCATTGTCCATAGCCTTTATTGCCTTCTTAAAGGTTTGTACGAACCTCTCAGCCAATCCATTTGTGGCTGGATGATACGGGGCGGATGTGTAATGCCTTACCCCATTCCTTTTCATAAAACTTCGAAACTCTTCGGACGCAAACTGTGGTCCGTTATCAGAGCAAATCTGCTCTGGCAAGCCGTTCCTGGCAAATATGGTCCGTAGGACTGCAATCATTTTCTCCGTGGTGGTGGAGGACATTTTGATCACCTCAGGCCATTTCGAGTGTGCATCCACGGCTATTAAAAACATTGAGTCCATGAATGGACCAGCAAAATCAATATGCACCCGTTGCCATGGAGATGAGGGCCACTCCCATGGGTGTAGAGGGGCATGTGGTGGTGCATTTTGGACCTTCTGGCATCCTGAGCAGCTCTTTGTCAGGTCCTCGATTTGCTGATCGATCCCCGGCCACCACACATAAGCCCTAGCAAGGCTCTTCATTTTCACCCCTCCCAGATGACCTTCGTGAAGCTCATTGAGCACTCTCTCCCTTAACTTGGGTGGAATTACCACTCGGGATCCACACATCAAGGTCCCCTGGCATACTGACAGCTGTTCTCTTCTGGATGAGAATGCTGGCAACAGTGAGTCGCCATGTGCTGGCCATCCCTTCACCGTCAAATCATATACCCGAGACAGTGTCGGGTCATTTCGGGTCTCCTTCTCTATACCAGCGTTAGTTACTGGCAAGCATTCAATTATAGTCGAATGAAATATTTCGACAGGATCCACTGCTGGTGCTTCCTCCGCAGTAGGCAGTGGCAGGCGTGATAGCCCATCAGCGTTTCCATGCTGTTTCGTGCCCTTATACTCGATTTCATATTGGTGCGCCCCTAGAAAAAGGGACCATCTTTGTAGCCGTTGCGCAGTCATCACCGGAACGCCCTTCTTTGGATTAAAGATGGAGACAAGTGGTTGGTGGTCAGTCAGCAAGGTGAACTTCTGCCCGTGCAGATAGTGATTGAAGTTTTTCACTCCCCACACTAGGCTGAGGGCCTCCCTGTCAATCTGGGCGTAGTTACGCTCGGCTGAGGTTAGTGACCGAGACGCAAAGGCTACTGGCCTCTCCGAGCCGTCCGGGAATTTGTGCAACAGCACCGCTCCAATGCCATAGGGTGATGCATCACACGCCAACCGACTTGGTAGTGCTGGGTTGAAATGAGCCAACACCTCTTTCGATGTGATCAATGCTTTGCTCTCCTGGAAAGCTCGTTTACATTCGTCACTCCACTTCCATGGTACCCCCGTTTGCAGTAGGGTGTTCAGTGGGTGTAGTATGGTAGACAAATTCGGCATGAACTTATGGTAGTAGTTCACCAGCCCGAGGAACGACCTCAGTTGTGACACATTTTCTGCTGCTGGAGCCTTGACTACTGCCTCAATCTTTTATGGGGACTTATGTAACCCCTCTTTATCAATAACGTGGCCACAATACGAGATCTGCTTCTGGAAAAACTCGCATTTATGGCGATTAGCTCGGAGCCCATATTCCTTCAATCTAGTGAGCAAATGCTCCAGGTTGGCGAGGTGATCACTGTCATTTTCGCCCGTGACCAGGATGTCGTCCAAATAACACTTGGTCCCTGGAATCCCTTGCAGGACTTGTTCCATTGCCCTTTGCCAAATAGCCGGAGCTGATGCTACCCCGAACACCAGCCGGTTGTATTGGTAGAGACCTTTATGAGTGTTGATTGTGAGGTACTGTTTCGAGGCTTCTTCTACCTCCATTTGCAGGTACGCCTGGGCCAGATCAATCTTAGTGAAGTGTTTCCCTCCAGATAGCGAGGCGAAAATATCTTCAATCCGCGGAAGCGGATATTGTACAGTGTGAAGGATTGGGTTCACTGTCACCTTTAAGTCCCCACAGATGCGAACCTTCTTTGGTTCCCCAGGCGTATTACTCAACGACCTCTTCATTACAGGAACGATGGGTGTAGCCCGCTCGCTCCAGTCCACTTTGGACAGTACTCCTGAATGTTCCAAACCTTCCAGCTCTGCTTCGACGGCTGGGCGGATCGCATAAGGTACCGGTCTGGCCTTAAAAAACTTTGGGCTTGCATTTTCCTCTATTTTGATCGTCGCTGTTATGCCTTTTAGTGTTCCGAGTCCCTGCTGGAACACTTCTTGTGCGTCAGTTAGCATTTTTGACAGTCGCCCAGATGTGACGTCGTCATCCTTTTTGGCATCCACAGTCAGTGCTTGTATGGAATGCCAATCTAGCTGTATCTTCCGGATCCATTCACGTCCTAATAGTGGTGGTCCTCCATCTGGCAATAATTATTGGTCCATTTTTGGTGTTTCCTTGCCGTTATATATAACGTTCACCCTTATTTTTCCTTTGGGGTAGACTTTTTGCCGCGTGTACGTCTTCAAGACAATCTTTGTATCTCTCAAGGGTATATGTGAGAATAGCCGCTTGTAGTCCCTTCGGTTTATGACTGTTAGGGCTGATCCTGTGTCCAATTCCATTTTCACTTGGACTCCTGCTATCTTGAGCGTGACCCAGATAGTTTGATGATCCTCCATTTTGATCACATTATGTAGTTTCAGACAACCCAGCTCCTTGCTTCCGGAGTCTGTATCACTTTTCTGTTCGTCTGAACTACTCTCCGTCACCTTATGTACCTTCTTGTACTTCTCCTGTGGAGATTTCTTGCTGCTGGTTTTCTTTCCCGACCTGCAGACTCTTGCTATGTGTCCTACTTTTCCACACTGTCTGCACACTTTGTCCTTGAACCAGCAATCATTATGGTCGTGTGTTGTTCTGCCGCAGCGATAGCACTTCACTGTTCCGTATGACATTTCATTTGTGCCATATTCTTGCGGTCTCCATTGTATCTCTGCAGCGCCCCGTGCGGCTGCTTCGTGTGATACTGCAATGCTGAAAGCCTTGTCCAGCGTAAGATCCTTTTCTGATAGAAGCCGTTTCTGGGTTCCTTCACTTTGAAGCCCACACACAAACTTGTCCCTTAAAGTATCTGCTAGTCCCGTTCCAAACTGGCAGTGTTTCGATAGCTTGCGCAGTTCCGTTAAATACTCAGCATTACTTTCATCTTCATGCTGGTTCCTTTTGTGAAACTTAAATCTTTCTGCCATCAGCAGCGGTGTGGGGTCTAAGTGGTCCCGTAGGATTGACACTATGTTTTCAAAATCCTTTTCTACTGGCTTCTCTGGGGTTACTAGGTTTCGTAGTAAGCCATACGTTTTTGCACCCATTGAATTCAACAATACCAGCTCTTTCTTGTCATCTGGCACGTCATTCGCCTTGCAGTATACTTCTATGTGTTCGACATATGTCGTCCAATATTCGACTTCATTGTCGAACGCTGTGATACTGCCACTCTTTGGCATTTTTGGGTGTGGTTAGACTGGCTTAAAATGGCATCTCCAGCGCTTTCCTTTCTTCCCCGCTGCGGCTTAAAATGGCGTCTCCCGCGCTGCTGCCAACGCCGCTCTCGGCGGTCCTCGTGGCAAATGGCAACGCCCTGTGGGTTTCGTGCGCTGCTCCTGCGCTGCTGCCAATGCCGCTCTCTGCGGTCCTCGTGGCAATGGCAGCGCCTCGCGTTTTCCTGTGCGCCTCTCTCCCCTGTTGACGCTGCTCGGCCCTTGAACACCGGCTGTGCTCTGCGCGTTTTCCTGCGCGCCTCTCTCCCCCATTGACGCTGCTCGGCCCTTGAACACCGGCTGCGCTCTGCTCTCTCTCGCCTCTCTCCCCCCGTTGACGCTGCTCGGTCCTGAACACCGGCTGCGCCCTGTGCGCTCTACCCTCTCTCTCTCCCCTGTCGACGCTGCTCGGCCTTTTTCTGTGCCGCTCGGTCGGCTCTAGCCGCCGCTGTCTGGGAAGGGACTGCGCAGTACCTGTTGCCAGCCCGTTTCGCTGGACCACCGTGACTGGAAAGCCAAGCCTGGCTCTCGACAGCCTCCCCTGCGATGCTCAAATCTCCGCTGGATGACTGGGGGGTTGCCCGTGGTTGACGCCCGTGCTTCTGGACTCGGCCTTCTTCCACTGTTCTCCAGGAGCGAATCCCTGGGAGGTGATGCAGAGTTGCAGGTAGGTTCGAATCTGCTCGTCGCCAATGTTAGATCCGTGTATCTTGATGTTGTGTCCTTCAATAATTAGACAACAAGACTGCAGGGAACGATTCAACAGGTGTTTACTGAATGAGGGTTACTCTAGAACTAACTGTACAGATCACTACTCAGGGTTTATATACAGGTGTGGTCACTGCCGGTACTACAGTATACAGGAGCTGTAAAAAGTAGTTCTCCCCTTAAAGGTACATACATTACACCTTTAGCCTTAAGAAATATATCTAACTCCTTCTTGAATATATTTAATGAATTGGTCTCAACCGCCTTCTGTGGTAGAGAATTCCACAGGTTCACCACTCTCTGGGTGAAGAAATTCCTCCTCATCTCTGTCCTAAATGGCTTACCCCTTATCCTTAGACTGTGACCCCTGGTCCTGGACTCCAGGGGTCATTAAGATTGCTTTTTTTTAATTAAGGAATATGGTGGGGGTAAATTTGACTTGGGATGGTAGTGTAAAATGGGCGATATCGATTCAGCCACCCGTTATATACTGTACATCTCTTGCGATTGTCATTGCCAATGAAGGCACTTGAAATAAAAAATCAGGAGAGATGTCTAACAAGGGGCTGAGTCGATATTGCCCATTTTACACTATCGCCCACAGTCAAAATTACCTCCAGTGCCTTTAAACAATCAAACACTCAAAGAATTATGATTGAGTGAAATATCCCTTTTGTATGTGTCTATTTAATGAATTGGCCTCAACTGCCCTGTGTGGTAGAGAATTCCACAGGTTCACCACTCTCTGGGTGAAGAAATTCCTCCTCATCTCTGTCCTAAATGGCTTACCCCTTATCCTTAGACTGTGACCCCTGGTTCTGGACTCCCCGGCCATCGGGAACATCCTTCCTGCATCCAGTCTGTCTAGCCCTGTTAGAATTTTATAAGTTTCAATGAGATCCCCTCTCATTCTTCTAAACTCCAGCGAATATAAGCCCAGTCGACCCAATCTCTCCTCAACACAAAAAAAAACCCAAATACTCACAGTCTAGGCTCTTTGGGAAGATTAATGATCAGATCCCTGTTAAGTGTGAATTGAGGCCATTTTCACTTTGGGCAGATGAAACAATTCGATGCACTGTGAACCAAAAGAAGATTGGATTCTTTCCCCCCCCCCCGCTTTTAAAATGTAAATGTGATTCACGCAAGGCGAAAGTCACCTTTCGAAAAAGAAAATGCACATTTCCTTCGGGAACTTTTACAGCAAGAAGGTTACTTATTAGTAATTGCACGAGCAACCTTCCATCAGCAGCTTCCAGGGCTGCCGGGAGCGGCGATGTTCCCTTTTTTTTTTACTTGACATTTTAATGTCCTAATGGAATCTGACACGCTTTCTGTCAAGTGTTGCTTCAGTAATTATCATAGCTCTTCCACGAGAGATTTAAAGTTAAAAGGTGCCATGAGGAATTAAGAATTATTTTGACACTAAAATGAGCTCATTGCATGCGAAAGTTGAAGCTTTTTTCCCTGAAATAATGATTTATGGTTGCCAGCACAGACGGTGTGGTTCAGGATGATGGTGAATCAGGAGAACCTACAAGAAACTACATTGGCAGGATAGGCGCACTGTTAAGTCTGTGTGTTCTAGTTGTATTTAAGATTAATTACTGACACAGACTACAAGAATAATGTTTCAACAGGTCCTTACTAGTTGGAGGTCAGGGCTATACTAACAGCCATATCACTACACAGTACTTATATACCGGTGGTCACCACCGGTATTACGTATACAGCAGCCAGAGAAAGTAGTACATCTCTTAAGGTGGAACAGGCTTAAGTTCTCTTAAGGTGGAACAGGTTACATACACCACAATCCTCCCTTTTTAGCTTAACAGTCATATCCCCATTTAACATAACATAATAACATATATACATATATAACTTCAGGTATAAACAGTTCAAAGGTTCAGTCTCTCAGGAGGCCTTCTGATTCGGGTTGGATAACGCCTTTCAGTGGTCTCTGATTCTTGTTGCTGAGGTGACTCCTCTAGTTGGTTTCCTATGTATTGGTCGTCATCATCAGGTACATTCCCTGCCGAGGTAGATGCTTCAGGTTCATTAACGTCTTCCACAGTTGTCTCTGTCGCAACCATGGGTTCGACCCTTGCTCTCGATTCTACAAGTTGATCCGCATGACGCCTTATCACATTGTTACCAATATCTACTGTGTACATCAGAGGTCCTTGTCTGGCCCGAATTGTTCCGGACTGCCATTTTTCGTTTCCATAGTCCCTTGCCAACACTGGTTGTCCTACGTCGAAACTTCGAGTGGTCTTGTTATTAATATGCCGGAACTGTTTGTTTTCCACTTCCCTCCGCACATTTGGTTTTAACAAGTCCAACCTGGACCGCAACCTCCTGTTATAAAACATCATGGCAGGACTTTGGTTAGTCACTGCATGAGCGGCGTTTCGATATGCCATTAGGAAATTGTCCACCTTGTGTTCTAGCGGAATCTAATCATCGTTCATGGCCTTTATTGTCTTTTTGAATGTTTGGACAAATCTCTCGGCCAACCCGTTTGTCGCCGGATGATATGGGGCAGAGGTATAATGTTTCACCCCATTCTTCTTTAAGAATTTTTGGAATTCTTCCGACACGAACTGTGGTCCGTTGTCCGAACATATCTGTTCTGGCAATCCGTTCCTTGCGAATATTGTTCTTAACACCGCAATTGTCTTTTCTGAAGTAGTGGTATTCATCTTGATCACTTCTGGCCATTTGGAATGTGCGTCCACCGCAATTAGGAACATGGAGTCCATGAATGGACCAGCAAAGTCAATATGTACGCGTTGCCATGGGGCTGAAGGCCATTCCCATGGGTGTAGCGGTGCGATCGGAGGTGCATTTTGCACTTTTTGGCACCCAGCGCAGCTTTTCGTCAACTCCTCTATCTGTTGGTCAATACCCGGCCACCATACATAAGCCCTAGCAAGACTTTTCATCTTAACTCCCCCCAGATGACCTTCATGCAGTTCCTTTAGAACTCTTTCCCTTAACTTGGGAGGAATAATCACTCTTGCCCCTTCATCAAAGTACCATGGCAGACGGACAGCTGGTCTCGCCTTGCCGAGAATGCCGGTAACAGAGGATCACCATGTGTTGGCCATCCCTTCACTGTCACCTCGTAGACTCGGGACAGTGTCGGGTCGTTCCTGGTTTCTCTTTCAATACTTGCATTGGTGACTGGTAAACACTCGATGATGGTCGAATGAAATAACTCAACAGGGTCAACTTTTGTCGTCTCTTCTTCTTCAGGTAGTGGCAGGCGCGACAGCCCATCAGCATTGCCATGCTGCTTTGTACCTTTGAATTCTATTTGATATTGATGTGCCCCTAGGAAAAGGGACCATCTCTGGAGTCTCTGTGCTGTCATCACCGAAACACCCTTCTTAGGGTTAAAAATGGATACCAACGGCTGATGGTCTGTCAGAAGTGTGAATTTTTGGCCCTGCAGGTAATGATTAAACTTCTTCACTCCCCATACAAGGCTGAGAGCCTCCCTATCGATCTGCGCATAGTTGCGCTCAGCGGAGGTCAATGATCTGGATGCAAACGCGACTGGCCTTTCCGTGCCATTTGGCAACTTGTGTGAGAGTACTGCCCCAATACCATATGGAGAAGCATCACAAGCCAACCGAATAGGCAGTGTCGGGTTGAAGTGAGCCAAAACTTCCTCTGAGGTGATCAATTCTTTGCTTTTGCGAAATGCCTTCTTACAGTTTTCGCTCCATTCCCATGGTACCCCCTTCTGTAAAAGAGCGTTCAGCGGGTGCAGTACCGTGGATAGATTCGGTAGAAACTTATGGTAATAGTTAATCAATCCTAGAAACGACCTCAACTGAGAGACATTATCCGGAGCGGGAGCCTTTACAGCTACCTTTATCATGTCAGGAGACTTATGAAGCCCCTCCTGGTCAATGACATGACCACAGTACGAGATCCGCTTCTGAAAGAACTCACATTTCTGCCGATTAACTCGAAGTCCATACTCTTTCAGTCTGTTGAGCACCAGTTCCAAGTTTGCGAGGTGTTCTTCATCACCATCTCCTGTAATCAGAATATCGTCCAGGTAACATTGTGTGCCTGGAATTCCCTGTAATACCTGCTCCATGGCCCTCTGCCAAATTGCTGGAGCTGATGCCACTCCAAAAACCAGCCTATTATACCGGTACAAACCTCTATGCGTGTTGATCATGAGGTACTGGCGTGACTCTTCTTCAACCTCCATCTGCAAGTACGCCTGCGCCAGGTCTATCTTGGTGAAGTGTTTCCCGCCAGACAACGAAGCAAAAATATCCTCAATCCGCGGAAGCGGATACTGCACCGTGTGAAGCACCGGATTAACGGTGATCTTGAAGTCTCCACAGATGCGAACCTTCCCTGGTTCTCCTGGCTTGTTGCTCGAAGGACGTTTCATAACGGGAACAATGGGCGTAGCCCACTCACTCCAATCTACCTTAGACAGTACACCTGAACGTTCTAGCGCTTCCAGTTCCGCTTCTACAACAGGTCGTATTGCATAGGGTACCGGTCTGGCTTTGAAAAATTTTGGGTGTGCATGTTCATCAATCTTGATGTTTGCCGTAATTCCTCTCAGTGTTCCCAGTCCCTGCTGGAACACCTCTTTAGCATCATCCAATATTCTGGACAATTGTTTAGGTTTGACATCTGTTTCCCCGGAATCTACCGTTAGTGCCTTTAAGGAGTGCCAGTCCATATTCATTTTCCTAATCCACTCCCGTCCCAGTAGTGGTGGACCTCCTTCAGGTAGCACATATAAGTCCATTACTTGGCTTTCTTTGCCCTTGTGGACCACTTTTACCTCTATCTTTCCGATGGGGTACACTCTTTGCCCCATGTATGTTTTCAATATAATCTCCGTATCCCGTAGGGGAATATGTTGGAATAACCTTTTGTAATCTTTCTTATTCATGACCGTCAATGCCGATCCAGTGTCCAATTCCATCTTTACTTGGACTCCTGCTATCTGAAGAGTGACCCAAATTGTCTGGAGATCTGCATCCTTACCAACGTTGTGTACTCTTAAGCTACCCAGTTCATTACTGCTGGCGTCTGAATCTGACTTCTGTTCGTTCGAACTGTTCTTTGTCACCTTGTGTACCTTTATGTATTTTCCTTGCGGTGACTTTTTGTTGCTGGTCTTCTTTCCTGACCGGCATACTTTAGCTATGTGGCCAAGCCTGCCACACGTTCTGCATTCTTGGTTTTTAAACCAACACTGGTTCTGATCGTGTGTTGTCTTTCCACAACGATAACATTTTACAGTACTCAAAACCAATTGATTTGTACTGAGTTCCGGTGACCGTAGCTGCATTACTGCCGTGCCTCTCGCTGCGGCTTCGTGTGATGCTGCCATAGTGACCGCTTTCTCAAGCGTCAGCTCATTCTCCTCGAGCAGTCGCTTTTGTGTATCTTCTTTTAATAATCCACACACAAATTTATCTCTTAGCGCATCTGTTAATCCCGTTCCAAACTGACAGTACTTTGCTAGCTTACGCAATTCCATTAAATATTCAGCATTACTTTCATCTTTCAGCTGCTTTCTGTTGTAAAATTTAAATCGTTCCGCTAGCATCAGCGGCGTGGGGTTTAGATGATTTCTCAGGACAGTAACAGTCTCCTCGAACGTCTTCTCCGCCGGTTCATCTGGTGATAAAAGGTGTTTCAATTGCCCGTATGTCTTCGCACCCATTAAGTTTAATACAGTTAGTGCTTTCTCATCATCTGGGATTTTATTTGCTTTACAATAATTTTGTATGCGTTCTACATACGTGGCCCAATCTTCGATGTCGCTATCAAAGGTATTAATGTTCCCATGTTTAGGCATCGTTGCAATTTTTTTTTTAGTGATTTCCCTTTTTCCAAGATGGCGGCTTCCCGTTCTTGTCTTCGTCCTCCACCTACAAAATGGCGGTTTCCCGCGCTTGGCGGTCTTTCCCGCGCTCGCCTTCTTCACCCGCTGGCTGCAATGGCGTTTGGCGTGCCGCTGCTGCTCCCCTTTCCCAGCGGTTAGTAACTCCCCCGACGCTGTCTCCGCTTCACCGCGGCTCCCTCGGGCATTCGCGCTTCCCCGATGTTGCGCCTCGCAGCCCTTCTTGCAGCCCGGTTATTAGCACCGGCTGCGTTCGCCTTCACTGCGGCTCTCGCGCCTTCAGTCGCCCCAGACACTGCGCCTTTTTGGCCCGAATGCGGCCCGGCCCTTATCACCAGCCGCGATCGATGTCCCCGCGCTGCGCCTTTTGGCCCGAATGCGGCCCGGCCCTTATCTCCGGTCGCGATCGATCTCACCGCCCTTATTCCTCCGTCTTCCCTCCCCGTCTGTACAGCCAACGCGGCCGACTTTCTGCTCGCGTCGCTGACCGGCTTACCCACCACCGAGGTAGAAGGAAGATAGCTGACTGCCGCTGATGGAGGCTTCGAGTTCAGGATATCTTCTGCACTCCGGGTTCTCGATGCCTGCCGCGCGACGTGTCTTCCAGCAGGGTGATGAGGGTGGATGCCTCTCTTCGACGCCCGTTCTGTGGACAAAGCCGCCGTGGATATAATCTGCCGCAGGGTAAGAATCGGACTCGTCGCCACTGTTAAGTCTGTGTGTTCTAGGTGTATTTAAGATTAATTACTGACACAGACTACAAGAATAACGTTTCAACAGGTCTTTACTAGTTGGAGGTCAGGGCTATACTAACAGCCATATCACTACACAGTACTTATATACCGGTGGTCACCACCGGTATTACGTATACAGCAGCCAGAGGAAGTAGTACATCTCTTAAGGTGGAACAGGCTTAAGTTCTCTTAAGGTGGAACAGGTTACATACACCACACGCACCAACGTCAGTGTTCTCGCTCAGGCCAACATCCCCAGCATCGAAGCTCTGACCACGTTCGATCAGCTCCGATGGACGGGCCACATCGTCCGCATGCCCGATATGAGACTCCCAAAAACAAGCGCTCTACTCAGAGCTCCGACACGGCAAGAGAGCCCCAGGTGGGCAGAGGAGACGCTTCAAGGCCACCCTCAAAGCCTCCTTGAAAAAGTGTAACATCCCCATCGACACCTGGGAATCCCTGGCCCAAGACCGCACAAAGTGGAGGAGAAGCATCCGGGAAGGCGCCAAACACCTCGAGTCTCTTTGCCGGGAGCAAGCGGAAGCCAAACGCAAGCAGCGCAAGGAGCTGGCCTACTCCTGCTCCTATTTCTTATGTTCTTATGTTCTTATGTCAACCCAAGCACCCCACCCACCCGCCCCTTCAACCACCGTCTGCCCCACCTGTGACAGAGACTGTAGGTCCCGCATTGGACTCATCAGTCACCTGCAAACTCATTTTTAATGTGGAAGCAAGTCATTCTCAGTTCCGAGGGACTGCCTAAGAAGAAGAAGAATCAGGAGAACCTACAAGAAACACTAAGTAAAAACTGCCCGGAACGTTTTACATCTGAGACAGTTCTAGGACAGGGACTGAGCTGGTGCTTCTAGTGTCGTCTGCCCTCGATTACGATCAAAAACGTGCCAAGATGGACATTTACCAGATACCTTGCTCCAAGGCAATAAAGCTAGTAGCCTAGGTTCTCCAAGTGACGTGACAGTGACATTTACCCGTTTAAAATGAATGGGTTAATCATCCCAAACTCTGCTGCCCGTGTCCTAGCTTGCCCCGAGTCCCGTTCACCCCCTGTGCTCGCTGACCTACATGGGCTCCCGGTCCGGCAACGCCTTGATTTTAAATCCCTCCACGCCCTCGCCCCCTCCCTATCTCAGTAACCTCCTCCAGCCCCACAACCAACCCTCCGAGATCTCTTCATTCCTCCGATTCTGGCCTCTTGCGCACCCCCGATTTCCACCATTGGTGGTCGTGCCTTCAGCTGCCTAGGTCCTAAACTCTGGAATTCTCTCCCTAAACCTCTCCGCCTCTTTAGCTCTCTTTAATACACCCCTTTAAAGCCTACCTCTTTGGCCAAGCTTTTGGTCATCAGTCTTAATATCCCCTTATGTGGCTCGGCGTCAAATTCTGTTTGATAATCGCTCCTGTGAAGTGCCTTGGGACGCTTTACTCTGATTTCCGATCTGAAGGGTGAGGAAAATAATCCAACTCATCGGGCATGCTGCAAGATGCCCTCTCTGCTCCAGCAATTTCTGGGCCAATATTCTGAGGACTGAGAAGAACTTTTAATACAATGTGCTCTTCCCAGAAAGACAGTAAAATGAAATGACTGGGGAATTCACTTCCTTGAGGGGAAATATTCTTTTATTTGGTCGGGGGGGGGAAAAAATGCAGCCTGGTGAAGATTCTTTGCATCAGCTCCCACAGCAGAAAAGGAATAATTGTGGATTATATATCTGGTGGGTCACGTACGTGTCACTGAGTTGAAAAGAGAGCGGCGTCCATTTTGTCAGTTCATTGGACCTGACGAATGGCCCGAGCTCAAAATATTAACCTGTTTTTCCTCTTTTCGAACACTGACAGTCTCAACTGTGCACTTACAGCGTTGCCTGTATTGGAGAAGAGTTATTACAAATTTAATTATATTGAGGCACTTCTTTGAATAAAAGGATAGCAGGGAGTGGTTTTAAATATTCACTTGATAATCAGCTTCGGTCTACTGCTTGCGATTTCACCTGAACAGATCTGTTACATTCTGGGCTCGACATTGTCTCCCCGTTTGTTGTCTGCATCTAATGCTTGGACCCAGAAACAATATAAACTGTTGGAATATCTTTACAGCTAAACCATAATAGCATGCTCCCCCTCCTCCACCCCCCACACGCTCCATATAATCCACCTTCCAGCTTTCTACATAGTCAGATTCTTTGTTTTCACAAAGGCACGGACACGCATTGATGTGAGGTACCTCACCTGCTTTTCTCCCTCCCTCAAGTCACTCCTGCCTGTCTCAAGGCATCTGTACACCTTCTTCGCCGGCGCTTATTAAGATTCTTTGTCAGTGTACGGGGAACGGATGGCTGCCTTTCCCTCTCACTAGGCCACTGGGCCAGTAAATAACTCTGCCGGGACAAGATATTTGATCCGTAAACGAATGCCCGCGGGCACTGGCAGAAGAAAAACAGTCTGATGACCTGTGAGAGTATTAGAGAGAAGCTGTAGCTATCACCTGCCGGGGGTCAGAGGTGGTGGGGGGGGGGGTGGAGGAGGGGGGGTCAGGGGTAGCTGTTTGTGTAATGCAAGGTATTCTATTCCCACTTCTTTTTTGTACGGGTGCAGCTAGTCAAAGGGGTCCCCTAACAGCAGGGTCCATTTCTTCACACTGCCTGCAAGACAGGCTAAATATCATAGGACATTTAAAAAAATATATACTGTATATTAAAAATCCTTTTCAAATATTCATCTATTTCCTCATCTCTTACAAAGTGCTAGATGCATGGACACAGCCGGTCTACAGAGAGTTATGAGCATTGCTGTCATAATTCAGCAAATTCAGACAGAATACTCGTTCGTATTTTGTTTTAAAGTGTTATTGGCTTGGATTGTCCTGCGTATTTGCGCGCAATCAGGGCGCGAATCAAACACGCGGCCTAAACGATCCCAGAATTTTGGACGCCGGTGAGCTCCCCTCGATCTTTTACGACTGTCTATCGGTCCCACCCCCGATCATTACTCGGCCCAGAATAATGGCCCCGCTCCTGAGGTACAGAGCCTTGAAGGCGAGTTTCCTGCCATTGGGCTCGCGCAGAGGCTCTCCGCAAATTACCGCCAGATTTTCAGGCGCGGCAGGTAATGGTCATTTTTCTGGCGTCGCACTGCAATTTTTTGAGCATTTAAAAAAGAAAGTGATCCTCACTGAGCCTGGCACTAACGTTCTTTTGCTTTCAATGTTTCTTCATGGCGCGCAGTAAAAATTGAAAAGCTTCCCCGATTCCAGGTTCTTAAACATGATGACCATTATTTTAACGCTTATCCACCCCTCCCACCCGCCCAAACGCCAGTCTCTCCCGATCGCCCTCCTCTGCCCAGTCCCCCCGATCATCCTGCAACGCCCAGCCCCCCCAATCGCCCTCATCCGCCCAGCCCCCCTCGATAGCCCTCCTCCGCCCAGCCCCCCCGATCATCCTGCAACGCCCAGCCCCCCGATCGCCCTCCTCCGCCCAGCCCCCCCGATCATCCTGCAACGCCCAGCCCCCGCCGATCGCTCTCCTCTGCCCAGCCCCACCCCGATCGCCCTCCTCCGCCCAGCCCCCCCGATCGCCCTCCTCCGCCCAGCCCCCTCGATCACCCTCCTCTGCCCAGCCCCCCCGATCGCCCTCCTCTGCCCAGCCCCCCCCATCACCCTCCTCCGCCCAGCCCCCCTCGATCACCATCCTCCGCCCAGCCCCCCTCGATCGCCCTCCTCCGCCCAGCCCCCCCAATCGCCCTCCTCCACCCAGCCCCCCTGATCGCCATCCTCTGCCCAGCCCCCCCTCGATCACACTCCTCTGCCCAGCCCCCCCCGATCACCCTCCTCCGCCCAGCCCCCCCTCGATCACCATCCTCCGCCCAGCCCCCCCAATCGTCCTCCTCTGCCCAGCCACCCCTGATCATCCTGCAACGCCCAGCCCCCCCGATTGCCCTCCTCCGCCCAGCCCCCCCCCGATCGCCCTCCTCCGCCCAGCCCCCCCCGATCATCCTGCAGCGCCCAGCCCCCCCCGATCGCCCTCCTCCGCCCAGCCCCCCCGATCGCCATCCTCCGACAGCCCACCCCCTCGATCACCCTCCTCCGCCCAGCCCCCCCGATCGCCCTCCTCCGCCCAGCCCCTCCAATCGCCCTCCTCTGCCCAGCTCCCCCCCGATCGCCATCCTCCGCCCAGCCCCCCCGATCACCCTCCTCCGCCCAGCCCCCCTCGATCACCCTCCTCCGTCCAGCCCCCCCGGTCGCCCTCCTCTGCCCAGCCCCCCCGATCACCCTCCTCCGCCCAGCCCCCCTCAATCACCCTCCTCTGCCCAGCCCCCCCGATCGCCCTCCTCCGCCCAGCCCCCCCGATCGCCCTCCTCCGCCCAGCCCCCCCAATCATCCTGCTACGCCCAGCCACCCCGATCGCCCTCCTCCACCCAGCCCCCCCGATCGCCCTCCTCCACCCAGCGCCCCCCGATCGCCCTCCTCCGCCCAGCCCCCCCGATCGCCCTCCTCCGCCCAGCCCCCCCGATCGCCCTCCTCCGCCCAGCCCCCCCGATCGCCCTCCTCCGCCCAGCCCCTCCAATCGCCCTCCTCTGCCCAGCTCCCCCCCGATCGCCATCCTCCGCCCAGCCCCCCCGATCACCCTCCTCCGCCCAGCCCCCCTCGATCACCCTCCTCCGTCCAGCCCCCCCGGTCGCCCTCCTCTGCCCAGCCCCCCCGATCACCCTCCTCCGCCCAGCCCCCCTCAATCACCCTCCTCTGCCCAGCCCCCCCGATCGCCCTCCTCGGCCCAGCCCCCCCAATCATCCTGCTACGCCCAGCCCCCCCGATCGCCCTCCTCCACCCAGCCCCCCCGATCGCCCTCCTCCACCCAGCGCCCCCCGATCGCCCTCCTCCGCCCAGCCCCCCCGATCGCTCTCCTCCGCCCAGCCCCCCCGATCGCCATCCTCCGACAGCCCACCCCCTCGATCACCCTCCTCCGCCCAGCCCCCCCGATCGCCCTCCTCTGCCCAGCCCCCCCGATCGCCCTCCTCCGCCCAGCCGCCCCAATCGGCCTCCTCCGCCCAGCCCCCCCGATCGCCATCCTCCGACAGCCCACCCCCTCGATCACCCTCCTCCGCCCAGCCCCACCCGATCGCCCTCCTCCGCCCAGCCCCCCCGATCGCCCTCCTCCGCCCAGCCCCCCCAATCATCCTGCTACGCCCAGCCCCCCCGATCGCCCTCCTCCACCCAGCGCCCCCCGATCGCCCTCCTCCGCCCAGCCCCCCCGATCGCCCTCCTCCGCCCAGCCCCCCCGATCGCCCTCCTCCGCCCAGCCCCCCCGATCGCCCTCCTCCGCCCAGCCCCCCCGATCGCCCTCCTCCGCCCAGCCCCCCCGATCGCCCTCCTCCGCCCAGCCCCCCCGATCGCCCTCCTCCGCCCAGCCCCACCCGATCACCCTCCTCCGCCCAGCCCCCCCTCGATCACCATCCTCCGCCCAGCCCCCCCGATCGCCATCCTCCGACAGCCCACCCCCTCGATCACCCTCCTCCGCCCAGCCCCCCCGATCGCCCTCCTCCGCCCAGCCCCCCCGATCGCCCTCCTCCGCCCAGCCCCCCCGATCGCCCTCCTCCGCCCAGCCCCCCCGATCGCCCTCCTCCGCCCAGCCCCACCCGATCACCCTCCTCCGCCCAGCCCCCCCTCGATCACCATCCTCCGCCCAGCCCCCCATCGCCCTCCTCCACCCAGCCCCCCCGATCGCCCTCCTCCGCCCAGCCCCCCCAATCGCCCTCCTCCGCCCAGCCCCCCCAATCGCCCTCCTCCGCCCAGCCCCCTCGATCACCCTCCTCCGCCCAGCCCCACCCGATCACCCTCCTCCGCCCAGCCCCCCCTCGATCACCATCCTCCGCCCAGCCCCCCCATCGCCCTCCTCCACCCAGCCCCCCCGATCGCCCTCCTCCGCCCAGCACCCCCTCGTTCACCCTCCTCCGCCCAGCCCCCCTCGATCACCCTCCTCCGCCCAGCCCCCCTCGTTCACCCTCCTCCGCCCAGCCCCCCTCGATCACCCTCCTCCGCCCAGCACCCCCTCGTTCACCCTCCTCCGCCCAGCACCCCCTCGATCACCCTCCTCCACCCAGCCCCCCCTCGATCACCCTCCTCCGCCCAGCCCCCCTCGTTCACCCTCCTCCGCCCAGCCCCCCTCGATCACCCTCCTCCGCCCAGCCCCCCCTTGATCACCCTTCTCCGCCCAGCCCCACCTCGTTCACCCTCCTCTGCCCAGCCCCCCTCGATCACCCTCCTCCGCCCAGCCCCCCCCTCGATCACCCTCCTCCGCCCAGCCCCCCCCCAATCGCCATCCTCCGCCCACCCCCCAATCTGTTCGCTATCCAGTTGACCGTGTGGGCTGTTACAATGGACGTTTTGAGGACCAGTGGCGAGAGCATGGGGGGCGGGGGGAGAGGAAGGGGAACGGGATGGTCATCATGTGCTGAGACCTTCAGCAATATATCCAACCAGAGTTGGCAACCCTAAGAGTTCAGGAGCTTAACACATTTACATGGTTCGATCCCTAACGAGTTACGCTGACCTTCTGCAGGCAGTTTCTTTCTTAACTTTAATGTCCTCCCTCGGCTTTTAATCTCTCTGGGATTGCCTCCCCCACCTTCGAGTTGGTCCTGTTGCTGTTGCTGGCGTGTATCTGGTCTGTGGCCCGCACAACCTGTGGCAGGACCTGAGTTACCAGGATACTGTACGGATTCCAGTGTCCACCACACACAATGTCTGCTGCACAGAGATAACCCCATCCCCTGCTGTTACCTCATGAAATTAGGTAACAGCAGATTACATCTGTGACAAGTGTCTGCTGCTACAGGATCTCCAGCTCCGTGTTGATGAGCTGGAGTCTGAGCTTCAGATACTGCGACACATCAGGGAGGGGGAGAAGTACCTGGACTCTGTGTTTCAGGAGGTGGTCACACCTATGAAGTTAATTAATTCAGATGTAGCCCATGGTCAGGGACTGGACGGTGTGACCACGAGTGAGGCAGGTACGGGGATCCAGAAGGTAGTGTTGGAGGAGCCGCAGCCCTTGCTCTTGTCCAACAGGTTCGAGCTTCTTACTCCCTGTGGAGACGGAAGCAGGGGCTGCAGGGAGGATGAGCAACCTGGCCACAGCACCGTGGAGAGGGGGGCCATTCAAGAGGGGGGAGTAAATAGAAATGTTGTAGTGGTAGGGGATAGTATTATTAGGGGGATAGATAGAGTTCTCTGCAGCCAAGAGCGAGAGTCCCGTAGGCTGTGTTGCCTACCCGGTGCCAGGGTTAAGGACATCTCCTCTGGGCTGGACAGAAACTTGGAGTGGGAGGGGGAGGATCCAGTTGTCGTGGTCCATGTTGGTACCAACGACATAGATAGGACAAGGAAGGAGGTTCTGCTGAGGGAGTTTGAGCAGCTAGGGGCCAAATTAAAAAGCAGAACCACAAGGGTAATAATCTCTGGATTATTACCTGAGCCACGAGCGAATTTGGCTAGGACAAATAAAATAAGAGAGTTAAATGCGTGGCTCAAAGACTGGTGTGGGAGAAATGGGTTTTGCTTCCTGGGACACTGGCACCAGTACTGGGGCAGGAGGGAGCTGTTCCGTTGGGATGGGCTTCACTTGGCCAGTGCTGGGACTAGAGTCCTGGCGGATCATATAACTAGGGCTGTAGAGAGGGCTTTAAACTAACTAGTGGGGGGGAGGTTCCTAGAGAGCAAATAATACAAATGACAACAGAGAAGGTCATAGACTTAGGTAGCAGTGGGGAAATTAAAAACCAGAGCGTGTCAGGAAGGGGTAGAAGGTGTGGAGTAAAAGGTAAAGTAATAAAAAGGGCAATAGCAGGAACTAAGTGTCACAAAACATATTTGAAAGTTCTCTATCTGAATGCACGTAGCATTCGTAACAAAATAGACGAGTTAAAGGCACAAATAGCTACATATGGGTATGATCTTGTGGCCATTACAGAAACATGGCTGCAGGGTGACAATGCCTGGGAATTAAACATACCAGGTTATTTAACAATCAGGAAGGACAGGCAGGAAGGAAGGGGAGGTGGGGTGGCTATGTTAATAAAGGAAGGAATCACTGTAATACAGAGAAATGATATTGGGTCAAAGGATCAGGATAATGAAACAGTTTGGGTGGAGATAAGGAATAATAAGGGGAAAAAAACACTAGTGGGTGTAGTATATAGGCCTCCGAACAGTCGCAACTCGGTTGGACGGAGTATCAATCAGGAAATAGTTGAGGCTTGTAATAAGGGAACATCTATAATTATGGGGGATTTTAACTATCATATAAATTGGACGAATCAAATTGGGCAGGGCTGCCTTGAGGATGAGTTCATTGAGTGTATTAGGGATGGGTTTCTTGAGCAGTATGTAACTGAACCAACCAGGGGGCAAGCAACCTTAGATCTGGTCCTGTGTAACGAGACAGGATTAATTAAAAATGTCCTAGTAAAGGATCCCCTTGGAATGAGTGACCATAACATGGTTGAATTCCATATTCAGTTAGAGGGTGAGGAGGCTGTATCTCAAACAAGCGTGCTAAGCTTGAATAAAGGAGACTATGAAGGTATGAGAGCGGAATTGAGTAAAGTGGATTGGGAAAATAGGTTAAAGGATAAGACGATACATGATCAGTGGTGTACATTTAAGGAGTTATTTTACAAATTCCAAAAAAAGTATATTCCACTGAGAAAAAAAGGGTGTAAAAGAAAAGACAGCCATCCGTGGCTAAGTAAAGAAATTAAGGATAGTATTCGACTAAAAACAAGGGCATATAAGGTAGCCAAATCTAGTGGGAGGGTAGAGGATTGGGAAAACTTTAAAAGACAGCAAAAAATAACAAAAAGATTGATTAAGAAAGGGAAGATAGATTATGAAAGTAAATTAGCAAAAAATATAAAGACAGATAGTAAGAGTTTTTATAGTTATATAAAAAGAAAAAGGGTGGCTAAAGTAAATGTTGGTCCCTTAGAGGATGAGACCGGGAAATTAATGGTGGGAAATATGGAGATGGCAAAAACACTGAATTAATATTTTGTATCAGTCTTTACAGTAGAGGACACCAAGAATATCCCAACACTTGACAAGCAGGGGGCTATAGGGGGGGAGGAGCTAAATACGATTAAAATCACTAAGGAAGTAGTACTTGGTAAAATAATGGGACTCAAGGCGGATAAATCACCTGGACCTGATGGCTTACATCCCAGGGTTTTGAGGGAAGTGGCGGTAGGGATTGTGGATGCATTGGTAATAATCTTCCAAAACTCCCTGGACTCAGCAAAGGTCCTGGCAGACTGGAAAACTGCTAATGTAACACCCTTATTTAAAAAGGGCAGTAGACAGAAGGCTGGAAACTATAGACCGGTTAGCCTAACATCTGTGGTAGGTAAAATTTTGGAGTCCATTATTAAGGAGACAGTAACAGGACATTTGGATAATCATAATTTAATAAGACAAAGTCAGCATGGTTTTATGAAGGGGAAGTCATGTTTGACAAATTTGCTGGAGTTCTTTGAGGAAGTAACATATAGGGTGGATAAAGGTGAACCAGTGGACGTAGTGTATTTAGACTTCCAAAAGGCATTTGACAAGGTGCCACACAAAAGATTATTGCTTAAGATAAAAAATCACGGGATTGGGGGTAATATTCTGGCATGGATAGAGGATTGGCTATCTAACAGAAGGCAGAGAGTTGGGATAAATGGTTCATATTCAGACTGGCAATCAGTAACCAGTGGTGTTCCGCAGGGGTCAGTGCTGGGTCCCCAACTCTTTACAATCTATATTAACGATTTGGAGGAGGGGACCGAGTGTAACACATCAAAGTTTGCAGATGATACTAAGATGGGAGGGAAAGTAGTGAGTGAGGAGGACATAAAAAACCTGCAAGGGGACATAGACAGGCTAAGTAAGTGGGCAGAGATTTGGCAGATGGAATACAATACTGGAAAGTGTGAGGTTATGCACTTTGGCAGGAAAGATCGTAGAGCAAGTTATTATCTTAATGGCAAGAAACTTGAAAGTACTGAAGTACAAAGGGATCTGGGGGTCCTGGTGCACGAAACTCAAAAGGTTAGTATGCAGGTGCAGCAAGTGATTAAGAAGGCCAATGGAATGTTGGCTTTCATTGCTAGGGGGATAGAATATAAAAATAGGGAGGTATTGCTTCAGTTGTACAAGGTATTAGTGAGACCGCACCTGGAATACTGCATACAGTTTTGGTGTCCATACTTAAGAAAGGACATACTTGCTCTCGAGTCAGTACAAAGAAGGTTCACTCGATTAATCCCGGGGATGAGGGGATGGACATATGAGGAGAGGTTGAGTAGATTGGGACTCTACTCATTGGAGTTCAGAAGAATGAGAGGCGATCTTATTGAAACATATAAGATTATGAAGGGGTTGGATCGGGTGGATGCAGGGAGGATGTTCCAGATGATGGGTGAAACTAGAACTAGGGGGCATAGTCTTAGAATAAGGGGCTGCTCTTTCAAAACTGAGATGAGGAGGAACTACTTCACTCAGAGGGTGGTAGGTCCATGGAATATGCTGCCCCAAAAAGCTGTCGAAGCTACATCATTACATAAATTTAAAACAGAAATAGACAGTTTCCTAGTAGAAAAGGGAATTAAGGGTTACGGGGAGCGGGCAGGAATTTGGACATGAGTCTAGGTTCGGATAGGTCATGGCCCTGTGGGTAGCGGAGCGGGCCCAGGGGCCGTGTAGCCTGATCCTGCTCCTGTTTTCGTGTGTCTAATGCTGTTAGATTCAGGAGATAGTCCTGTCATAGTGGATTGGCGGTTAGGATCAGATCAGCCATGATCTTATTGAATGGCGGAGCAGGCTCGAGGGGCCAATTGGCCTACTCCTGCTCCTATTTCTTATGTTCTTATGAAAAATAGGCTGCATTTAGTCTAGAAAGCCGCATTTTTTCAATAAAAGAAAGAACTGAGAGGCAGCTAGTAATAAACAGTCAATTTATTCATTAGCAGCACAATTGCAATGTTTGGATACTATTGCCAGCGACATTGATATTTTGAGAATACACAGCATAATGTTTACAGCTACACTGGGACCCATCAAAATATTCTGGTAATAGATCATTTAGGATTCGCAAGCACAGTTCGAAATGCTGCCTGTGAATTTATTTAACCCTTTTTTAGCGCTAAATAGCAAATCCACATGCCTGGCAAGCACTTGAACAACAATTTGCATTACTACAGCGCCTTTAACATAGTAAAACGTCCCAGCTGCAGCCAATTTGCGCACAGCAAGCTCCCACAAACAGCAATGTGATAATGACCAGATCATCTGTTTTTTAGTGATGTTGGTTGAGGGATAAATATTGGCCCCAGGACACCGGGGAGAACTCCCCTGCTCTTCTTCAAAATAGTGCCGTGGGGTCTTTTACATCTACCTCTTTAACGTCTCATCCGAAAGACGGTAATAAAAGTACTCAGGTGCCAGGACCAGTGTTATTACGGCATTAACCTCATCCAACTAAGATAAACACAGAAGGCCTAGAAATTCGCGTGGCGCCAGTCTCGCCAGGGCGCCGGAAGTACCACCCCGGAAGGAGTCGCGAGCGCCCGCCGGAAATTCAGTTTGAGCGCCCCAAACGGAAGCGCGGCGCTACTCGAGGCGCCCCGCATCCGTCTTGGGGCGCTGCAACTGAAAATCGCAGCGCAACGTGCCGCAGCGCCACACGCTGCGGCACGGCGCGCTGTGGTACTGCAGGCCTTTCTCCCCTTCTTAAAGGGGAGGGGCCTGCTGCAGCGCGATCTGAGATCGCGAGTGCCGGCAAAAGAGCCCGGCACCGAGGAAAAGTGCTGGGCTCTTGGGACAAAGCCGGCACTCCGCGGGGGGGTGCTCAGGAGGCCGGGGACGGCTGCGCGAAGAGGTGCTGGCAGGCGGCCAGCAAAACAAATGGCCGCCCTGCACCTCAGCGCCTCTACCGCCGCAGGTAGGCCCCCCGAACCGGTCGCAAATTGCGACCGGCGTTACAGCAGGGGGCGCTACCAAATTTGGCGATCGGGGCGGTAGTGGGGCGCTGCGCACACCGATGACGTCATCGGTGGCGGCGCAGCGCTACCGGCTAACGCCGCCATTAGCGCCCCGCTAAATTTCGCGGGAGGTGTGGCCAGTGGCACTAAACCCACTAAGTGCCCTCTTTGGGCACTAACTGGTGGCGCAGCCCACCGAATTTCTAGGCCAGAAGAATTTTAAATAAAAATAACTTCACTTCTGCTTGCCCTGTCTTCCCCTTTTTACTTTTTTCTTCCTTTTCCACTCTTTTCTATTGTATTTTTGACTGCCCCTGAGTTAGAAGAGTGTGGGTTCAAGTCCCACTCCAAAGACACGAGCACATAATCTAGCAGTGCTGAGGGAGTGCTGCACTGTCGGAGGTGCCATTTTTCGGATGAGACATTAGGCCAAGGCCCCGTCTGCCCTCTCAGGTGGACATTAGAGTTCCTGTGGCATTTTTCGAAGAACAGCAGGGGGAGTTAACCCCGGTGTCCCAGGGCCAATATTTATCTCTCAACCAACGTCACTAAAAACAGATTATCTGGTCATTATCACATTGCTGTTTGTGGGAGCTTGCTGTGCGCAACTTGGCTGCTGCGTTTCCGACATTACAACAGTGACAACACTTTAAAAGTTTTGATGAAAGGTCTTCGACCTGAAACGTTAACTCTGTTTCTCTCTCTACAGATGCTGCCTAACCTGCTGAGTATTTCCAGCACTTCACAGAGTCATAGGGGGAAACATTCGGTTGCTTTGCGTCTCCCGTTAGTGCCCTAAGAGGGCGCTAACAGGGCGCAGAGCAACTCGCACCCGGGCGCGGCGCCGCCAACGCCTCCCGCAAAATTCAGCTTGCGCAGCGCCCAGCTCGCGCCCTGGCCCCGATCTTTGGTAGCGCCCCCTGACTTACCGCTGGACGCTATGTCCGACGGGGTCAGGGAGGCCTACCTGCGGCCAAGGCGGTGCTATTTAAAGGCGAGGTGCCGGGCGGCCATTTTTTTTGCTGGCCACCTGCCAGCACCTGCCTCCGCTGCCATCCCCGGCCTCCTGACCCGCTCCGTGAGCCCGGCACTTCTCTTGAGTGCTGAGCTCTTTTGCGGGCACTCCCGATCCCCGGGGGCCCAGCTGGGCCCTGAGTCGCGCTGCGCAAAGCCCCTCCCCTTTAAGAAGGGGAGGAAGGCCTGCAACATCACGCCGTAATATTCCCTCACAGTGCCCCAAGAGGGAGGCGTGGCGTTTCCAGTAGCGCCCCGCTTCCCTCTTGGGGTGCTACCACTCAATTTCGGTCGCGGGGGCGGTAATTTTTCCGGGGTGCTAAAAGGAGCGCCCCGGCGAAGTTAGCGCCCCAAAGGTGGCGCGACTCAATTTTTCACCCATAGAGTCATAACGGAGGCCATTCAGCCCATCGAGTTCGTGCCGGCTCTCTGTAGAGCAATCCAGTCAGTCCCATTCCCCCGCTCTATCCCCGTAGCCCTGCAAGTTTATTCCCTCGAGTGCCGATCCAGTCTCCCCTTGAAAACATTGTGTCTCCACTTCCACCACTTCCGTCGGCAGCGAGTTCCAGGTCCTCACCACTCGCTGCGTAAAAAAGCTTTTCCTCACATCCCCCCCGCTGTATCTCTTGCCCAAAAGTACTTCATTGGCTGCGAAGTGCTTTGGGTCATGAAAGGCGCTTTATAAATTGCAAGTTCTTTCTTTCTTTCAAAATGAGTCTGTGCAGCTTTGACCAGTTTACAGTGTGTGGGGCAGGGGTGGTAGAGCTCAAAACTCAACACAATTTGGCACGTTTCCATATTGAGGCCATTTACAGGTGGCAGGTGTGGGACAGGAAAATGCCAAACTGCAATGGTACAGTAGGCATTTCTTTTCTGAGGTTGAGCAATGTTGAGGTAACGTTCAAGAAGCTGCTGGAATTTTCAGCACAGCAAAAGGCCATTCGGCCCAACTGGTCTATGCCGGTGTTTATATTCCACACGAGCCTCCTCCCACTCTACTTCATCTCACCATAACAACATAGCCTTCTATTCCTTTCTCCCTCATGTACTTATCTAGCTTCCTCTTATATGCATCTCTGCTAGTCGCCTCAAGTATTCCCTGTGGTAGCGAGTTCCACATTCTAACCACTCTCCGGGTTAAGGAGTTTCTCCTGAATTCCCTATTGGATTTAGAAACATAGAAACATAGACAAATAGGAGCAGGAGTAGGCCATTCGGCCCCTCGAGCCTGCTCCGCCATTCAATGAGATCATGGCTGATCATCCAAATTCAGTACCCTGTCCCTGCTTTCTCCCCATATCCCTTGATCCCTTTAGCCTTAAGAAATATATCCAACTCCTTCTTGAATATATTTAATGAATTGGCCTCCACTGCCTTCTGTGGTAAAGAATTCCACAGGTTCACCACTCTCTGGGTGAAGAAATTCCTCCTCATCTCTGTCCTAAATGGCTTACCCCTTATCCTTAGACTGTGACCCCTGGTTCTGGACTCCCCGGCCATCGGGAACATCCTTCCTGCATCCGTCTGTCCAGTCCTGTTAGAATTTTATAAGTTTCAATGAGATCCCCTCTCATTCTTCTAAACTCCAGCGAGTATAAGTCCAATCGACCCAATCTCTCCTCATACGTCATTCCTGCCATCCCAGGTATCAGTCTGGTGAATATTCGCTGCACTCCCTCCATGGCAAGTATATCCTTTCTTAGGTAAGGAGACCAAAACTGCACACAGTACTCCAGGTGTGGTCTCCTGTACAACTGTATTAAGACATCCTTGCTCCTGTACTCAAATCCTCTTGCAATGAAGGCCAATTTGCCTTCCTAACTGCTTGCTGCACCTGCGTGTTTGTTTTCAGTGACTGGTGTACAAGGACACTCAGTTCCCTTTGTACATCAGCATTTCCCAATCTAGCACCATTTAAATAATACTCTGACTTTCTGTTTTTCCTACTGAAATGGATAACTTCACATTTATCCACGTTATACTGCATCTGCCATGTATTTGCCCACTCACTCAACGTATCTAAATCGCCTTGAAGCCACTTTGCATCCTCCTCACAACTCACAATCCCACGAAGTTTTGTGTCGTCAGCAAACTTGGAAATATTACATTTGGTTCCCTCATCCAAATCATTGATATATATGGTGAATAGCTGGGGCCCAAGCACTGATCCCCACGGTACCCCACTAGTCACCGCCTGCCACCCCGAAAAAGACCCATTTATTCCTACTCTCTGTTTCCTGTCTGTTAACCAATTTTCAATCCATGCCAGTATATTACCCCCAATCCCATGTGCTTTAATTTTGCACACTAACCTCTTATGTGGGACTTTATCAAAGTTATGAGTGTCTATCTTATATTTATGGTTCCTAATTTTGGACACTCCCACAAGTGGAAACATCTTCTCTAAGTCCACCCTATCAAACCCTTTTCATAATTTCAAAGACTTCTTATCAGGTCTGTTCTGGACATTTTACATGCAGAAAGCACCCTCTGGTGATGGTTATTGTGTTAGCAGTTTGTATGCAGCAAAGGTCATTTGACCTTTCTACCTTTCTTCCTGTGAGAGGTCATTTGACCTCTCTACCTTTCTTCCTGTGTGACTCAGGAAGCAGAATCCCAGGAAGTAGAATTCCAGGAAGAACCTGACTTGAGTAATGGAGAATCTGCCATGAGGGGTTCCATTCACAATCCAATGTAATCTGATTTCATGTTAGACCAAGCGCAATATCTGTGAGTATCTTTGTTTGTTAGCATAATAGCAACGTTGTCAGAGTAGTATTTTGATAACACTATGTTTATAAAAGGTTAATATTTGATAGTTACAGAAGTGAGTCCAAATGTTAGTTAGTTATACAATTAATCTATTCTACTGTTGTAAATATGTTATATCTTATGTAATATCGAATGTATAGTACTCAGTTTATGTACAAAACATACTTTGTCTTTGTTTACAGTTTCACAAACTTGTTCAAGTAAAGCTTCAAACAGCAAACGGCTTCACGAAGAATGATTTTGAATAAGTGTTTAACTTGCTGGATAACTAGATAGGAGCACGTCTAGCACGGCCAGTACAAGATCACCTTTCTGTCTTCTCTTTTCTAGAGAAAAGAGCCTCAGTCTGTTCAGTCTTCCCAGCTATACTCTGCCTTTAACCCGAGGATAAAGTAGTCAATGGTGTTGAAGGCAGCGGACACTTGAGGGGGTTGAGGAGGGTCAGTGAGCCATGGTCACAGTTGCACAGGTTGTTGTTGGTAACATTGACAAGCGTGGTCTTGGTGCTTTGGGCGGGGCAGAAGGCTGATTGGAGGACGTTCAGTGGAGAGCAGTCCATGTGTAATTGTGAGGCAACAATGTACTCTGCAACTTTTACCGTGAAACTGCTTTGCAAGGCAAGTTACCAGGTGGCCCTGCCCTGTTCTGGATGAGCAGAAATTTTCTCCAATTAAATATTGGGAAGACCGAAGCCATTGTTTTCAGTCCCCGCCACAAACTCCGTTCCCTAGCCACTGACTCCATCCCTCTCCCTAGCATCTGTTTGAGGCTGAACCACACTGTTCGCCACCTGGACCCTGAAATGAGCTTCCGACCACATAAACGCAGCATAACTAAGACCGCCTACTTCCACCTCCATAACATCGCCCGTCTCCGCCCCTTGCCTCAGCTCATCCGCTGCTGAAACCCTCATCCATGCCTTTGTTACCTCTAGACTTGACTATTCCAACGCACTCCTGGCTGGCCTCCCACGTTCTACCCTACGTACACTTAAGGTCATCCAAAACTCGGCTGCCCGTGTCCAAACTCGCACCGAGTCCCATTCGTCCATCACCCTCTGTGCTCGCTGACCTACATTGGCTCCCAGTTAAGCAACGTCTCGATTTTAAAATTCTCATCCTTGTTTTCAAATCCCTCTATGGCCTCGCCCCTCCCTATCTCTGTAATCTCTTTCAGCCCCACAACCCCCCCCGAGATATCTGCGCTCCTCCAGTTCTGCCCTCTTGAGCATCCCTGATTATAAATCGCTCCACCATTGGTGGCTGTGCCTTCTGTTGCCTGGGCCCTAAGCTCTGGAATTCCCTCCCTAAACCTCTCCGCCTCGTTACCTCTCTTTCCTCCTTTAAGACGCTCCTTAAAAGCTACCTTAGACCAAGCTTTTGGTCACCTGCCCTAATTTCTCCTTATGTGGCTCGATGTCCAATTTTTTGTCTTATAACAACCCTATGAAGCACCTTGGGACGTTTTACTACGTTAAAGGCGCTATACAAATACAATTTGTTGTTGTTGTTGTTAACATTTGAGACTGGTGACCTACATCCGCACCCGAATCTTTACAAATAATAAACCAGACGGCTATATAGAACTGCCAGCGTTCCATGAGACACAAACTAAAAGTGTGCATGAAAGTGATCTCTCAGCCCAATGACATTTGCAATTATCAAGAATGAATTGCTTCTTGATAACCCAGCAGTTTTTCAGTCAGGGACTTCCATAAACATTGAAAGGCCGATTATCTGTGACATGCTGCAACGTAATGTAAATACTGAGATTTAAGTATAAACCCCCTGTTCAGTCTATATTCCCAGTAGATGTATAAAGTTTCATTTGCAAAGTGGCCATAGACTAATGAGGAACTGAGTCCGTCCTTATCAAAACAAAGAAAGGAAGCATATCTTGGTCAGTAGACATTGCAATTTAGAAAGGCAATATGCAAAATGTAAACAGGCAAGTGTCATCTATTTAGAATGATCCCCCCCACCCTCAGCCCGCTGCTGTTTCATAAAAACATAAGAATTAGCAGCAGGAGTCGGCCATTCGGCCCCTCGAGCCTGCTCCGCCATTCAATAAGATCATGACTGATCTTCTACCTCAACGCACTTTCCTGCACTATCCCCATATCCCTCGATTCCCTTAGTATCCAACAATCTATCGCTCTCAGCCTTGAATATACTCAACGACTGAGCCCCCACAGCCCTCTGGGGTAGAGAATTCCAAAGATTCACCACCCTCTGAGTGAAGAAATTTCTCCTCATCTCAGTCCTCAATGGCCGACCCCTTATCCTGAGACTGTGACCCCTGGTTCTAGACTCTCCAGCCAGGGGAAACATCCTCCCTGCATCTACCCTGTCAAGCCCTGTAAGAATTTTGTATGTTTCAATGAGATCACCTCACATTCTTCTGAACTCTAGAGAATATAGGCCTAGTCTACTCAATCTCTCCTCATAGGACAATCCCCCCATCCCAGGAACCAGTCTGGTGAACCTGCGTTGCACTCCTTCTATGGCAAGTATATCCTTCCTCAGGTAAGGAGACCAGAACTGTACACAACACTCCAAGTTGCTGTCGCTGTTGTTGTAAAAGTTGTTGCTGTAAAAATTGTTGTTGTTGTTGTAAAATGTGCCCACGTACTAAACGGTCGCACTCACAGGAGCTCGCGGCCCACTCAGTACCAAAAAACATTTAGAGGGAACATTTGTCCTTACCCCTCTGCTCTTCTCCTGTCCTGGGGAAGCCAGTTAAGATTAGGGTGTGACCCCTGCCCCGCCCCCAACCCCCTCACACATCTGGAATCCCATGGCACAGGATGTCGTGCCATTGCACCATCCTCCAACAGTGAGTTCAAGAAATCTAAATGTTTAAAAGCTCGCGCACAACATAGCATGATACAGCACAGAAGGAGGCCGTTCGGCCCATCGTGCCTGTGCCGGCTCTTTGAAAGAGCTCTCCAATTAGTCCCACTCCCCCCTGCTCTTTCCCCACAGCCCTGCACATTTTCCTTTTCAAGTATTTATCTAATTCCCTTTTGAAAGTTACTATTGAATCTGCTTCCACCGCCCTTTCCAAATCACAACAACTCGCTGCGTAAAGAAAGTTCTCCTCATCTCCCCCTTTGGTTCTTTTGCCGATCACCTTAAATCTGTGTCCTCTGGTTACCGACCCCTTCTGCCAGTGGAAACAGTTTCTCCTTATTTACTCTATCAAAACCCCCTCACAACTTCATCTGACGAAAACCCTGAAATCAAATACTTCATAAAACATGAACAAGCGCACAATTCATAAAACATTCCCATTCCCGGTAATGGTGCAACTGTCCACCTCGCTGTGCAACGCAATCCAAAAGGAACGCGGATGATTATTCCAAAAGATACAAACGAGACCAGATTCAGTCCAGAGAGGGCAGCGAGCGGGCTGCTCACTGTTTATTCAGCAGTGGTTGCATTCTTGAGCTGAGCGCCAAACCTCCTTGACCTCGTGGGGCACTTTTAAGTGAAACTTAAAGTCGCCAAAACCCTTTCAGCAGAATTTCCCTTCCATTTCGTACCTTTTAATGAGTGTAATTAATCTGTATTAAATTTCGTCAGTGGCTTTCAAGTACTCCTATTCCACTTTAGCTTTGGAGAGTTGAAGGGAAATGCGTTTGTTTCATTTGCTCCTTTTACTTTGCCTCCAATGATTGAGGAGTCAATTTAAGCAAAGGCCTGTTTTCTGTATTCTGTCAACTAGCAGATGAAAAAAACCCTTCAAGCATCACTTCACACTGGGAGTATGTTTCTGTTGATCAGAAAGTCAAGGTAACTGATAAAAAAAAAGCACAGTACTTGTATAGTGTAGAAGCCACGCAGGAATGAAGTAATTGAAACCCTACATCAAACCAGCAACCTTTAAAGACACACAGTCTCACTGGCTTTGAAGCTCACCCAACAATTCTGAGGTGATTGCTGAGTTACCACAGCGGCGGGGGGGGGGGGGGGGGCGGGGAGGTGTTCAATCTAGTTTTTTAATGTGGTTACTGTGTTGCTTGAAACTTATACAGAAAGAACTTGCATTTATATCGCCTCTTTATTGACCTTGACACGTCCCAACGCCTATCACAGCCCAGTGAAGTACCTTTTGAGGTGTGGTCACTGTTGTAATGTAGAAAACGCAGCAGCCAATTTGTGCACAGCAAGCTCCCACAAACAGCAATGAGATAAAACACCAGACAATTTTTTTTTTAGTGATGTTGGCTGAGGGCTATAGTTGGCCACAGCACTCCCCTGCTCTTCTTCGAAAAATGCCACAGGATATTTTACATCCACCTAACGTCCCATCCGAAAGACGGCACCTCCGACAGTGTCATCCAAACCCGTCATAATCTTGTACACCTCTAACAAATCAGCCCTGCAACCTCCTTTGCTCTAATGAAAACAAATCCAGCTTCTCCAACCTGTCCTTGTAGCTAAGATCCCCCATCCCCAGAGCATTTCTGGTAAATCTCCTCTGCACCGTGTCAGCCTAGGTTAAGTCCTACAAATCACTGGAGTGGAGCTTAAACCCATGACCTTCTGACTCAGAGAGGTGAGAGTGCTACCCAATGAGCCAATGAGCCAGGGCTGACACTTTCGCCCAAGGATGCATTTATGTAGACATTAGAGTCATAGTCATAGAGTTATACAGCACAGAAAGAGGCCCTTCGGCCCATCGTGTCCACACCGGCCATCAAGCCCTGTCTATTCTAATCCTATTTTCCAGCACTTGGTCCGTAGCCTTGTATGCTATGGCGTTTCAAGTGCTCATCTAAATGCTTCTTGAATGTTGTGAGGGTTCCTGCCTCTACGAGGGGGTAATTCTCCAACATTGCACTCCCAGCAGGGAACCTTGCCTCTCAGGAATGTATGTCGAAAGTCTTGGGCGCACACTGTGTATGATTTTCCTGACATATAAACTAATTCTTTCTTTCTCCCCATAAGACAATCGGGGAGAGTTTGAGGCCTCTTGAGCATCTCCGATTTTAATCGCTCCACCATTGGCGGCCGTGCCTTCAGCTGCCGAGATCCTAAGCTCTGGAATTCCCTCCCTAAACCTCTCCGCCTCTCTCCCCTCCTTTAAGACGCTCCTTGAAATCTACCTCTTTGACCAAACTTTTCGTCATTTGCCCCAAATCTCCTTATGTGTCTCGGAGTCAAATTTTGTTTGATACTCGCTCCGGTCAACTGCATTGGGACATTTTACTACGTTCAAGGTGCTACATAAATGCAAATTAGTGTTGATGTTGTAGAGCCCTGGAAATCGCTTTCCGGCATGTTCTCTCCGACAGTGTGGCCGTTCCCATCTACCCCGGGGGTCGATCCCTGAGTGGGGGTAAGGGGTTGAAATGACCACCTGAGACATAGGAACAGGAGGAGGCCATTCAGCTCCTCGAGCCTGTTCCACCATTCAATGGGATCATAGCTGATCTGTATGAACAACAACAACAATAACTTGTATTTATACAGCGCATTTAATGCAGTAAAATGTCCCAGGGTGCTTCACAGGAGCGATTGTCAAACAAAATTTGACACCGAGCCACATAAGGAGATATTAGGACAGGGCTTGGTCACAGAGGTAGGATTTAAGGAGCATCAAAGGAGGAGAGAGGCAGCGAGGTTTAGGAAGGGAATTGCTGAGCTTAGGGCCTCGGCAGCTGTGGCTCAGTGGCTAGCACTCTCATCTCTTTAGAGTCAAGGAGGTCGTGGGTTCAAGTCCCACTCCAGAGACTTGAGCACAAAAATCTAACCTGACACTCCAGTGCAGCACTGAGGGAGTGCTGCACTGTCGGAGGTGCTGTCATTCGGGTGAGACGTTAAACCGAGGTCCTGTCAGCTCTCTCAGGTGAACGTAAAAGATCCTACAGTGCTATTTCAAAGAAGAGCAGGGTGTTATCCCCAGTATCGTGGCCAATATTTATTCCTCAACATCACTAAAAAATAAAACCGATTATCTGCTTGCTGTGCGCAAATTGACTGCTGCATTACTACAGTGACTACACTTCAAAGAAAGTACTTCATTGGCTGTAAAGTGCTTTGGGGCATCCTGAGGTCGTGAAAGGCGCTATATAAATGCAAGTCTTTTTTTAGGGCCTCGGCAGCTGAAGGCACGGCCGCCAACAGCGGAGCGATGAAACAACAGTTAAGGGCTCTGGCAGAAGCATATATTTTTCAGGACTGCTTTGTAGAGTTATGCAGCTATCTCCACATTCACCTTCCCTGCTGTGTGAAAGCTTCCACCGGTAATTATTACACCGGTCAATCTACCAGGCATCTGGTAACAGCTGACTGCCCCTTAACCTGGCAATTAAGTCTGAACATTCCCCCTCACTTGTGCGGGTTATGAGGTCGAGCGTTTGGACAGCAGTTTTGCATATTAAGACTATAAAAAGTGGGCTGTGAATTTTTACTCCGAACACCCTCCTTTCGGATTAAACAAGCGAACTGGAAAGATTTCTTTTCTACTTCAGCGGTTTCAGTATGCGGGGAAAAGAAATTATGTTAGTCAGGATAAAGCTACATGTTTGAAACATTCATTGTGTTGTTCTTGTACAGAGAGTATGGAGGCTGCACATTCAGCCTTAGAAGTCCGGGCGCTACGCGGCTTCCTAAACCTCCAATATCGCAGGCAGGAGACACACGCTCCTTACTCTTTGGCGATTCTCTCCCCTCACTTCCCCACCCTGGATCACCACCGCTTCCCCCCCCATCCCCCATCCCTTGATGGACACCGCTCCCCCTCCCGACGGTCGCAACCGCTCCCCCCAATCTCCACCCCCCGATGGACACTGCTCCCCCCATACCCAACCTGGTCGGCATCGCTCTCCCCCACCCCGCCCCCCTGCCACCAATACCTTCCAATCCAAGCGGCTTCCTCTCCAGGTCGCCCCCACACTTCCTCACTTACCTGAGGGTTGCTGCGATTCCAGCAGCGGGACCGGCCATCCGTCGCGCTTCACCGGTGAGCTGCCGGTTGTTCTCCGCAGCTCGGTGGCTCAGCGGAAATGAGGCCCAAGCCCCTTTATCACGGGGGGGGTGGGGGGCAACTCGGGCCTCACCGTTCATAGAAACATAGAAGATAGGAGCAGGAGTAGGCCATTCGGCCCCTTGAGCCTGCTTCGCCATTCAATGAGATCATGGCTGATCATCCAAATTCAGTACCCTGTCCCTGCTTTCTCCCCATATCCCTTGATCCCTTTAGCCTTAAGAAATATATCTAACTCCTTCTTGAATATATTTAATGAATTGGCCTCAACTGCCTTCAGTGGTAGAGAATTCCAGGTTCACCACTCTCTGGGTGAAGAAATTCCTCCTCATCTCAGTCCTAAATGGCTTACCCCTTATTTTTAGACTGTGACCCCTGGTTCTGGGCTCCCCGCCATCGGGAACATCCTTCCTGCATCTAGTCTGTCTAGTCCTGTTAGAATTTTATAAGTTTCAATGGGATCCCCTCTCATTCTTCTAAACTCTAGCGAATATAAGCCTAATCGACCCAATCTCTCCTCATACGTCATTCCTGCCATCCCAGGTATCAGTCTGGTGAATCTTCGCTGCACTCCCTCCATGGCAAGAACATCCTTCCTCAGATAAGGCGACCAAAACTGCACACAATACTCAAGGTGTGGTCTCACCAAGGCCCTGTACAACTGCAGCAAGACATCCTTGCTCCTGTACTCGAATCCTCTCGCTATGAAGCCCAACATACCATTTGCCTTCTTAACCGCCTGCTGCACCTGCATGCTTACCTTCAGCAACTGGTGCACAAGGACACCCAGGTATCGTTGCACTTCCCCTTTTCCCAATCTATTGCCATTCAGGCACGGGGATTGCTTCCAGAGTTCCCCCTCAGCACGGCCAAAAGTCGGGGCGTGCCTGAATTTCTAGGCCTCAGTGTCCAGGTGGACGCCTCAGCTGAAGATCGCGCAACGTTTTGTTTCTCCAATCTCAAAACCCTTCAGTTAGCAGCTGAGGGACTCACCAAAAGAAAATCATTTTACCTGCAAGACAATGGAGTTAATGTACAACTGCCGTCCCCCTACCCAACCACATCAACAGATCTGCATGGAAAAATGCAATTCTTTACAACTCATGGCCCCGGTTTAAATAGAGTCGGTAATCTTGGCCTCTTTTGCAGCTGAAGAGAGCCATTTATTACCCGCGCTCCCGATTCTGGACAATCAGCTCTCCGCCAGACTTCTTGTGGGAACTGGGGCTGTAGGTCAGGAGACCAGCAGGGGGTCAGTGCCGCCAGAATATATTTTGAAATAATATCACAATAAAAGATACAGAAGATGGTCAAGACGATAACTTAAAACACATGTTGAAATGAGATTTGGGAACGCTCGATTATTCATCAATTTATATTATCCGTCACTTCCAACAACACTCAAGAAGCTCAACACCATCCAAGACAAAGCAGCCCGCTTGATTGGTACCCCATCCACCACCTTAAACATCCACTCCCTCCACCACCAGCGCACCGTGGCTGCAGTGTGTACCATCTACAATAAGCACTGCAGCAACTCGCCAAGGCTTCTTCGGCAGCACCTCCCAAACTCGCGACCTCTTCCACCTAGAAGGACAAGGGCAGCAAGCGCATGGGAACACCACCAAGTCACACACCATCCAACTTAGAAATATATCGGCCATTCCTTCATCGTCGCTGGCACTCCCTCCCTAACAGCACTGTGGGAGCACCTTCACCACACGGACTGCAGCGCTTCAAGAAGAAGGCTCACCACCACCTTTTCAAGGGGCAATTAGGGATGGGCAATAAATGCTGGCCTTGCCAGTGACGTCCACATCCCAGGAACGAAAAAAAAAAATGTTCATCCACCGGAGGAGATCGCCTTAACTTTGGCAGGAAATTGAGGTCCCACTACAATTTGAATCTGCTCAACAACAACTACCTGTATTTATACCTCGCCTTTAACGTAGTAAAATGTCCCAAGGTGCTTCACAGGAACGTTATCAGACAAAAATTGGCATTGAGCCACATAAGGAAATGTCAGGACAGGTGACCTAAGCTCAGTGAAGATGAAAAGATATCTAAATTGTTTACGCATGGTTGATGCTTCTTTCCACTAATACTGTATTGCTGACAGAATAAATCTTGGAAAGTTGACTAATTTAGGCATTTCGAGACATCTGGCACGCACAACAAACAACCCAACAAATCTAATGACTGGGTACTGGGAGGTGCAGTGAGTTACAACCCTGTGCTGTCACCCTAGCTTGAATACAGGTCAAGTGGGATGAAAAGTCTTCTCTCTCTTTCTCTCAACTGCATGTGTCCTAAGTGCATTGGCAGCCATGACTTCAACTGTCTAGACCCTAAGCTCTGGAATTCCCTCCTTAAACTTCTCCGTCTCTTTACCCTCCATTAGGACGCTCCTTAAAACCTCCCTCTCTGACTAAGATTTTTGGTCACCTGTCCTAATGGGTCTGGGTGTCAAGTTTTGTCTGATAACGCTCCTATGAAGCGCCTTGGGATGATTTACTACGTTAAAGGCACTATATACATGTAAGTTGTGACTGTGGATGGACAGTATCAATCCCATTCCTAATGGGGGACGCCTCCCACTGTACAAAACTAGCACAAATTGGCAGTCTCGTTCAAAAAGCCCATAATAATGGATGATGTAGCAAACGGGAAAATTCACATAAATGCAATAGGTGGTGATCTTCAGAGGCTGGAGTTATAGCGGATTGATGTGGTCGCGTAGAGCGAGCTTCTTTCTGGATCTAGCACCAAATGTTGGTTACTCCGTAATACAAATAAGTCTTAACCCTGATTTTAACACCAGGTGGATTCCCCGCTCAAGCCCGAGTTAAAATTAGAGTCGGGTCTCAATGATGTCATCGGGCCACAACATGCGTATGTAAAGAAGGACCCCGTTGGCTCCGGGCGCCTGTCCTTGCTGCCTGGCTCAGGAGGGCAGGTTAAAATCGCAGATGTTGCGATCATGGCGACTTTCGGACAGGAAAGAGCCAAGGGGCGATTTTAACTGCCCCACCCGTCAGGTTTCTGCTGAGCGAGTAGGGTTAAAATCGCCTTCGGTGTCGGTGGGCAGTCAGCTCTTTGCTGACGGTACAAAGCAAAGTTTACAGCTGCTAAACTTCACTTCATTGTGATGCAGCCAGCGTGAAGTTAAAGTAGGACGAGACTATCATGAAGAAAAGGTTTCAATCTGCTTGCTAAAATGTGAAGCAATGTCAATTCAGCACCTTACGCACCAAAATTATACTGCAGAATTTTCCTTCCATGTGAAGCCAAAATCCAACTTCGCTCTGATGCAAAATATGCAATATAACTGGCCCATAACTGGAATTATTATTCATGAGAAGCAGGAAGCAGCTTGCTGTGTGTGCACTTTTGTGCGCAAGTGTGGGTGATAAGAAATAGTGAACTTGTATTTCTTAAGCGCTTTTCATGACCTCAGGACGTCCCAAAGCACTTCACAGCCAATTTTTAACGTATAGTCACTGTTGTAATGTAGGAAAAACGGCAGCTAATTTGCACACAGCAAGCTCCCACAAGCAGCAATGAAATAACGACCAGATAATCTGCTTTTGGCGTTGGTTGAGGAAGAGGGGATGTCAGCCCATTCCCTTCTTTGACACCTCTACATGGCTGGCCTACAAGCATTAGAAACCAGCTGCCCGCATCCTAACTCACACCAAGTCCCATTCACCCATCACCCCCTGTGCTCACTGACCTACATTGGCTCCCAGTTAAGCAACGCCGCGATTTCAAAATCTCATCCTTCATTTCAAATCCCTCCATGTACTCACATGTAAGTTGTGACTGTGAATGGACAGTATCAATCCCATTCCTTATGGGAGAATGCTCCCACTGTACAAAACATAGCATAAATTGGCAGTCTCGTTTAAAAAGCCCATAATAATGGATGGTATAGCAAACGGGGGAAATACAGTCAAATGCAAAGTATCTCTGTAACCTCCTCTAGCCCCACAACCCTCCGAGATCTCTGTGCCTCAATTCTGGCCTCTTGCGTATCCCCGATTTTAATCGCTCCACCATTGGCGGCCATGCCTTCAGCTGCCGAGGCCCTAATCTCTGGAATTCCCTCCCTAAACCTCCCCGCCTCTCTACCTCTCTGTCCTCCTTAAAACCTACCTCATCACCTGTCCTAATATCTCCTTATGTGGCTCAGTGTCAAACTTTGTTTGATCATGCTGCTGTGAAAAGCCTTGGGACGTTTTTACTACGTTAACGGTGCTTTCAAAATGCAAGTTGCTGTAGATGTTGATGTGTGACAGAGAGTGCATCCACTAAAGCGACAGAAAAGTATTTTACACTGGAGAGGCAATTTACTTTTTGGAAAAATTACACTTTTAAATCAAAAACGATCAATAGATGAAGTTTTTCTTTTGGAAAATATCACGGTGATAAGAGATAAATAATAGGTTTGCTCTGTACCAGATACCTTGCATATGTCAAGACAGTCCATTAAATTAAAAATATGTTTGTGTGATTAAAATAAGAAAGGATTGATCAGGCTGAAATATATCACAGTAAATGCCACACAACAGACCCTTTTGAAAGTTGGGAGTTGGTTTTATCTCTTGGCAGATGTGAGCCATTCCCTTTCATGTATTCCTCAAGATAGGTTCAAATTCTGCATTTCTAAGCAAGTGTCAAATATTCTTGAAACAAAAGTAGAAGAGCCGATGAATTGGTTTTGTAAACACAACTTTTTTCATACTAATCAGTTTTTCCTTTCCTTTATTTTCACGTGGAATGACATTTTGTCACTTGTGTAGATCAAACTGAAGCGAGCCTGTAACCTCTGCCTCGTGACTCCAGATTTAACCCTCCCCTCATTCAAATCTAACCTGAGGTGAGAACTCAAAATGCTCCGAATTAGTCCATTGCAGCCAAATTTGTGGACAGCAAAACGTTGGCTAAACTTGTGGTGATGCAACTGTCCCTTAAACAAAAAGAGGAAGCACGGTCCAGGTTGAGAAGTAGAGTCTGGAATTCTCCATGCCCTCACCGTTGCATCGCACACAACGCAAATCGCCAATTTGGCCCTAATTTTAACTCCAGGTGGATTCCCCGCTCAGGCCTGAGTTAAAATTCCAAGTCGGGTCTCAATGATGTCATCGGGCCTCAACCTGCATATGTAAAGAAGGACCCCGTTGGCTCTGGGCAGCTGTCCTTGCTGCCTGGCTCAGGAGAGCAGCTTAAAATTGCAGATGTTGCGATCATAGCGGCTTTCGGACGGGTAAGAGCCGGGGCGATTTTAACCGTCAGGTTTCTGCTGAGCTTAGGGTTAAAATTGCCCCCCTTAATGTCCATTTGCACATGTGTGATTGGTATCTCTCTCAAAGTTCCTCTCAGTGGACTGGAAAAGAAAGAAAGACTTGAATTTCTATCGCGCCTTTCACGACCACCGGACGTCTCAAAGCGCTTTACAGCCAATGAAGTACTTTTTGAAGTGGAGTCACTGTTGTAATGTGGGAAACGCGGCTGCAAATTTGCACACAGCAAGCTCCCACAAACTGCAATGTGATAATGACCAGATAATCTGTTTTTGTTATGTTGATTGAGGGATAAATATTGGCCCCAGGACACCAGGGAGATCTCTCCTGCTCTTCTTCAAAATAGTGCCATAGGATCTTTTACGTCCACCTGAGAGGGCAGACGGGGCCTCGGTTTAACGTCTCATCTGAAATACGGCACCTCTGACAGTGCAGTGCTCCCTCAGTACTGCCCCTCCGACAGCACAGTGCTCCCTCAGTACTGCCCCTCCGACAGTGCAGCGCTCCCTCATTACTGCCACTCCACTCACACCTCCTGCTCCTTCTTCTTCTCCCATCTCCTCATCACTCACTCCTTCTGCCTCACACTCACAGCGGGTGGGGCCTTTGTGACACAACCCACAGCTCTCCGTCTTGCAGCTCCGAGCAATGTGTCCAGACTCGCCGCAGTTATAAGAGTGCAAGTCTGGACAGCTTTTTACAAGACGGTCATGTCCAAGACAATAATAACAAACCTTCACCTAGTTATCATGCAGTACCCAGAAGTACTGCACTCCTTTCATTGTCTCGAATTTCATGCTATATGGCAATGACTTCACCCCACTCTGGGAACTGCACCTTTACATAACGGGTTCCATCTGCTACCCGCGTTCCTGGATAGTAAGTCCTCTTTATTGCCGAGCAAATTTTAATGTCCCACGACTCCAACGTTTTTATTAGCACACCGTCCTCAATAGAAACTGGCAGGTTTAAGAATGAGACCACCACCTCTTTGGAATATAGCAGAGATACATCCAAGAACTTATCTCCAACCTTCATACTCAGTAAAAGTCTTTCCACCTCCTCTTGGCCACTGACCATCACCTCGAACCCAGCATTCGGCTTTGGTCGGCAGGCAAAGCAGCTTCCCTCGCCGCAGTCCTCATGTACCGCCTGGATAATATCCCAAGCTCGTATCTCCTTATCCTCGCACTGAACCACCACCGTGTTTTCTTTTCCAAACCTCCTGGGGTCCCGGCCCAAATCTTTGGGCCTTTTTTCCTCCCTTTCCCTAACATTTTCTCCCCTGATTAAATTCATCCTGAGAACATTGTCCTCTAAGGGGCCCGGCACTCCGAGGCCCTCAGCCGCCATCTGGCTGCTGTTTAAGGACCAAAAAGGCCCTAAAACCTGACAAAAAAAACACCAACTTTTTACAAACTCACTCCAATTCCCTGCAGCAATCAAGCACCCAGCAGCACCTGCTCACTCCTAGCCCCTCCCACCTATAGACTGCTACCCACTGAGCCACGGCTGACACTATTAGCTGACACTACTGGAGCCAAATCAACAAACACAATCCCACATATCAGTTAACCATAGGAATTCTATATTCAGTGATTTCCTGAGGAGTTCCTGGTGTGACAGGTTAGTGCTAGAAATGCACAACAGATCCCATTGTTTAAAATAACTGATTGTCCCATGAAAGAAAGCAAGACTTCCATTTATAGAGTACGTTTCGAGACCTCAGGACTTCCCAAAGTGCTTTACGGCCAATGAAGTACTTTTGAAGTGTAGTCACTGTTGTAATGTAGGAAACGCGGCAGCCAATTTGTGCACAGCAAGCTCCCACAAACAACAATGTGATAAACGGCTGAATCATCTGTTCCAGTGATGTTAGTTGAGGCATAAATATTGGCCAGGACACCGGGGAGAACTCCCCTGATCTTCTTCAAAATAGTGGCCTTGGGATCTTTTACGTCCACCTGAGAGGGCAGACGGGGCCTCGGTTTAACGTCTCATCCGAAATACGGGACCTCCGACAGTGCAGCGTTCCCTCGGTACTGCCCCTCCAACAGCACAGTGCTCCCTCAGTACTGCCCCTCCAACAGTGCAGCGCTCCCTCAGTACTGCCCCTCCGACAGTGCGGCACTCCTTCAGTACTGCCCCTCCAACAGTGCAGCGCTCCCTTAGTACTGCCCCTCCGACAGTGCAGTGCTCCCTCAGTACTGCCCCTCCGACAGCGCAGTGCTGCCCCTCCGACAGTGCAGTGCTCCCTCAGTACTGCCCCTCCGACAGTGCAGCGCTCCCTCAGTACTGCCCCTCTGACAATGCGGCGCTCCCTCAGTACTGCCCCTCCAACAGTGCAGCGCTCCCTCAGTACTGCCCCTCCAACAGTGCAGCGCTCCCTCAGTACTGCCCCTCTGATAGTGCAGCGCTCCCTCAGTACTGCCCCTCTGACAGTGCAGCGCTCCCTCAGTACTGCCTCTCTGACAGTGCAGTGCTCCCTCAGTACTGCCCCTCCGACGGTGCAGCGCTCCCTCAGTACTGCCCCTCCGACAGTGCAGTGCTCCCTCAGTACTGCATTGGAGTGTCAACCTGGAATTCGTGCTTGTGTCTGGGGTGGGACTCGAACCTTCTGACTCAGAGGTGACAGATATCCATCCAATCCATGCTCCAATATTCCCTTATAACCCAGCGATATATTGTCCTCTGACAGTTAATTATGAGGAAAAATTAGATATAAGGTAACAGATGACTATGCCGGGTGGAAAGTACGAACAGACTTCAGAACAGATGTGCCTTAGGAAGGAAGGTCAAGATTTGGATGTAGAGGAAAAGTTCTGATATCCGGCACCGACGGGACCGGCGTGATGCCGATCTATCAAAAGTTCCGGAGTGGTGAGCGGATTATCTACCCAGGCTGTTTTTAACTAAGAAAAATTTAAAAATCAAGAAATGTGCAATATACAGTAATTGGGTACTCACCTACAGAATGTTGTGTTAAATGGATGGTGAAAGATGCTTGATTAAGTACAGTACTGCCAGTTGATGGTAATCCATAACTCTTTAATAACTTAACAGTAAAACAAAACTTATAAACGACTTAACAAAACTTATAAACGACTTAACAGTAAAACAAAACTTATAAACGACTGTGCAGTGCACCAAAACTTAAACGACTGTACAGTACAGTATAAAGTACTGTACGGTGGTTGACTGTACACTTATTCCAAGCCAACTGGTTCATCAGGATCATGCACTTCAACAGATTCTCCAGGCACTTCCAGTGCTCCAACTCTTTTGGAAGCTTTCTTAAACATGTCCCGGATGTCTGCTTGCTTCGTGGACTCTTGCCTTCTTTGCAGAATATGGAGCTGCATAACTTCTTGGGCAGAATAGCAAGAACGGCTTTCAGCAAATTTGATTAATGAAGCAAGATCTGCTGCAGCTTTAGCCCAAGAAATCTTGTTCACTTCAGAAATCTCATCGTCTTCATTTTCCATCACACTTTCCTTTTCTTTCCTTGGATTCAAAACATTCTCCATTATTTCATCATCACTTAGCAAATGCACAACAGCAACTTCTCTATCGGCATCAACCCACTGCTCAATATCACTTTCACTGAGGTGATGTAGAGGGCTTGCTGGGCCTACATCTTTCACCATGTCAGCCATTTCCATTACTGCAGTCTTCCGCGGACGAACATTGAACCCACAAAATTCCTCCTCTGAAGAAGAACCTTCAGCAAACATTACAGAAGGCCACAATTTGCACCAGGCTTGTCTCAAAGTGTGACCTTTCACCAATTTCCAGGAACATGCAACATTAAAGATGGCATCTTTAAGATTGTATTCCTTCTGAAATGCCTGAATACCTGTATTGTCATCTTGGCTTATCAGTCTACGTAGGAAGTCTTTCTTGTAATGACACTTGAGATTTTGGATAACGCCCTGGTCCATGGGTTGTATGAGAGAAGTTACATTTGGTGGCAAATAAATGGTGAAAATATTTCCAGAAACCAACTCGGATTCATGCGGATGGGCTCTACAATTATCCAGCAATAAAATGCATTTGCTATCTTCAGGTTTCCTTATTCTACGGAAATGTTCCCTCACAGATGGAGCAAAAGTATGATGGAACCAATTTGAAAAGATTTCCTTATCCATCCAAGCATTTGCTTGAGCTTTGTACTCAACAGGTAAGTGCCTCACATTTTTAAATGCACGGGGATTTTTATACTTCCCAATGACGAGAAGTTTAACCCGGTGTGATCCAGCAGCGTTCGCACATGTTAGCACGGTTACACGATCTTTATTTTTCTTGTAACCTGAAGCATCAGCCTCACTAGCCCCAGCAAGTGTTGATTCTGGCAAACACCTCCAAAATAAGCCCGTTTCATCGGCATTGTATAGCTGTGCTGGCGACAAATCATGTTGCTGCACAATCCGATTGAAATAATCGCAGTATTCTTCTGCGGCGTCGTGATCAGCTGATTTCTTCTCCCCGCAAACATCGAGTCGTCGTATCCCATGCCGTGCCTTGAAGCACGATAGCCATCCATCAGAGAAAGCACACTTGTCAGTGAGCTCCATCATTGCATAAAAATCCTTCGCTTTTGATATTAGCATGGGTCCGGAAATCGGAACACCCTCTGAACGCTTCAGAGCAAACCATTCATAAAGCACGGTATCCAGCTCTTCAAGCTTAGGCTTACGAAGCGTGCGCCGTTTCTCTACACTCTTAGATGTCTCCGAGCTTGCATAAAACTTGAGCAGCTTATCTTTCTGCGCTTTGATGTCGTACATTGTTGATGAACCGATTTTGAATTCTTTCATAATGTGCATACGCTTCGCTCCCATTTCTAGTCGTTTGCATATATCAATTTTCTGCTTTAAAGTTAACACCACTCTCTTCCTTTTGGTTGGATCAACTTTTGGGATTTCCATAATGCAATCCAATGAGTTGCAACTGCGTTGGAGACACACAGTACTGTACTGGAACCCCAAAAAATGGCGGATCAGAAGAGGCTACCGGCAGCGTGGGAGAGAGAGACTCCTGATGCAAGGTTTCTGAGGTGTTCCGAGTTCCGCTGGCGTCAAGAGGCCGAGTAGTGGCAGTTTGTAGAACTACCCCCACTGACGAACTCGGCAACCGTTGGAGACTCGGACTCGGAACCGGCAACATTGCCGGTTACTCAGGCGCTGTTTTCGGGGGGTGAATTCTGCCGGTAGAGCGAGTTTTCCGGACATACAACCTCCGGTTAAACCAAAGTTTCCTGTACCAGCACACTGACAAGCATGAAGAGTACAGAGAATTGATCATCCCCACAGAATGGGATCAATAGCTATTGTCAGCTAGCTCATAGTGCAGTGAAAACTAGAGGAGAGGGTAGCCCAGGAGCACAGTAAGAGAGTGCGCCACCTCACTGAACAAACTACCTGGGTGGAGCAGATTTATGGCGGCATATGGGGAGGGTTAAGCTCAACAGGGGAACTATGACTAAGGCATGTCAGCTGGTCCATGATGGCCCGCAGGGAGAGGCAACTGTCCACACTTCACTACCGATGCACCAATGATCACCACTGCCACAATCAGTCTGAATGCCACCACCTTAAACATTCACTCCCTGGATGAGTGCAGCTCCAACAACACTCAAGAAGCTCGACACCATCCAGGACAAAGCAGCCCGCTTGATTGGCACCCCATCCACCACCTTAAATATTCACTCCCTCCACCACCGGCGCACCGTGGCTGCAGTGTGTACCACCTACAAGATCCACTGCAGGAACTCGCCAAGGCTTCTTCGGCAGCACCTCCCAAACCCGCGACCTCTTCCACCTAGAAGGACAAGGGCAGCAGGCGCATGGGAACACCACCACCTCCAAGTTCCCCTCCAAGTCACACACCATCCTGACTTAGAAGTATATCGCCGATCCTTCATCGTCGCTGGGTCAGAATCCTGGAACTCCCTACCTAACAGCACTGTGGGAGCACCTTCACCACACAGACTGCTGCGGTTCAAGAAGATGGCTCACCACCACCTTCTCAAGGGCAGTTAGGGATGGGCAATAGATGCTGGCCTTGCCAGTGACGCCCACATCCCATAAGCAAAATAAAAAAAAGATTCCTTCATGGTATCCACAGGGACCTCACCAGAACTGGCCACTATCCATTCATCACTTCACCTGATACTGGGTACGGTAGCGTAGTGCTTCTGTTACTGGGCTAGTAATGCAGAGACCTGAACTAATGATCTGGAGCTATGAGTTCAAATCTCTACCATGGCAGCTGGGGAATTTAAATTTAGTTAATTAAATAAATCTGGAATTTAAAAAAAGCTAGTATCATTACAGTAATGGTGACCATGACCGTAAAAACCCATTTGTTTCACTAATGTCCTTCAGGGGAAGGAAATCTGCCGTCCTTACCCAGTCTGGGTAACTCCAGACCCACAGCAATGTGGCTGCCTCTGAAATGGCCTAGGCAAGCCACTCAGTTGTAGCAAACCGCGACAAAGAAGTATACTCACTGCGAGAGTACCTTCACCTCACGGACTGCACCACCTTCTCAAGGGCAGTTAGGGAAGGGGCCTCCCCAGCGAGGCAAACTTTCCCAGGAACTAATATATTAAAAAAAGGCAACTGAAACCCTGTTTCACCCCGCGCCCGTCTACGCACGCATTAGAAGAGGTTTAGCAGCAGAGGATGACTTCTCGAAGCTGCAGGATAGCATTGACTGCAAATATTAAGCCATTCAGGTGTCTACCAACAAATCCCAAAGCTTACCTCAGTAGGAAGAACTGTTATGCCAAGACCATACAAATTGCACGTAGAATTTGAAAAGAGAAAAATGAACCTATGTATGTCCCTCCTGACGCAATCAAACATAGCACAGTTCTTTGAAAGAAAGAACAAACTTGCATTTCTTATAGCACCTTTCACCACCTCAGGGACACTACAGCCAATGAGGCACTTTGAAAGTGAAATCAGTGTTGTAATGTAGGAAGCGCGGCAGCCAATTGGCGCACAGCAAGACCCCATGAACAGCAATGTGATAAATGACCAGATCATCGAGTTCTTTTTTTTTTAGTGATGTTGGTTGAGGGATGAATACTGGCAGGAGAACTCCCCTGATCTTCTTCGAAATAGCGGCCGAGGGATCTTTTACGCCCGCTTGAGAGGGCAGACCGAGCCTCGGTTTAACGTCTCATCCAAAAGACGGGAATGGACGGATGGATGGCTCCTCAGGCAGTCATGACTGATGACATTTCTGCACAACCCTGTATTCCAGACCAAACAAGTGTATCCAAGTCACGTGGGTATACCAGGACCGCCACTGATCAAACATAAGCGTTGTTAAATGCTTGGATCACAGGAGAACCAGGAAAAAGGAAAGACTTGAATTTATATAGCACCTTTCACAACCATCGGACATCTCAAAGCGCTTTACAGCCAATGAAGTACTTTTTGAAGTGGAGTCTCTGTTGTACGTGGCAGCCAATTTGTGCACAGCAAGCTCCCACAAACAGCAACGTGATAATGACCAGATAATCTGTTTTTGTTACTTTGGTTGAGGGATAAATATTGGTCCTAGGACACCGGGGATAACTCCCCCTGCTCTTCTTCGAAATAGTGCCATGGGATCTTTTACATCCACCTGAGAGGGCAGACAGGGCCTCAGTTTAACATCTCATCTGAAAGACGGCACCTCCGACAGTGCAACACTCCCTCAGTACTGGAGTGTCAGCCTAGATTTATGTGCATCAAGTTCCATTGGAGTGGGATTTGAACCTCACAACCTTCTGACTCAGAGGCGAGTGGGCTACCCACTGAGCTACAGTTGACCCTAAGAGGGAACAGGAGCTTACAATGCGCCCCAGAGAAGGCTGGAATAAAATCTAACTGTATGCTGCATAATAATTATCAGAGACATCCCCCGCACCCCCCGCCCACCCATCATGAAAGATCTGAACAACAATGGTGCAGTGCAGGGAACAGCACCAGAGAGGCAGATGTGTGAGGGTCTAGTTGACTTGTTCTTCTCGTGAGATCGGCAGCTTATAGAAAACAGGCCTTTCGGCCCAACTGGTCTGTGCCGTCCCATCCCTGACTTCATCTTCCCATCCCTGACTTCATCTTCCCATCCCTGACTTCATCTTCCCATCCCTGACTTCATCTTCCCATCCCTGACTTCATCTCAGCCTATCAGGCTTGGGCACTATTAATTTTCTGATGAATATTTTTACCACCATAGAACTTCTGTCATTTTACCCACTTTGTTTTCTGCTCAGAATTGAAGAGGTTTATTTGTTTTTTTCCGGAGAACCAACACTTTACACCAAAGAATGGCAAGCTGTGAGAGAGATTGAATCAAATAATCGTAGTGCGCTTCAAAGCACGTGCAGCGCGTATTCAAGAACAAATGCCTCTTCTGTGCAATCTTGAAGGGTAGTGAGATTCTAGGGGGGGGCAGGGGGGTGGGGGAGGGTTCGTTTTAACCTAATTTGCTGGGCGAAAAACCCACGGGATCGGGTGGGTTACATTCCCGTGGGCTTCAATGGAGAGTAAAAATCGGGCGGGGTGTAAAGCCAGGGTTGCACCCGATCCCGTCAGTTTCCCGATGGGTGGGTGAGGTTAAAACTGCTCCCAGAATCTGTCTCTTTAGTAATCCAATTAATTCTTTCCAATGTGTAGAACATAGCAGACAGTTTTGAGGCAGTGTAGAGGGACCTTCAACCTCCAGATAAGCTCTCCCTGACCAATTGCTCAACAACAACAACAACTTGCATTTATATAGCGCCTTTAACATAGTAAAATGTCCTAAGGCGCTTCACAGGAGCGATTATCAAAAAAAATTTGACACCGATCCACATAAGGAGATATCAGGACAAGTGACCGAAAGCTTGGTCAAAGAGGTAGGTTTTAAGGAGCGTCTTAAAGGAGGAGAGAGAGGCGGAGAGGTTTAAGGAGGGAATTCCAGAGCTTAGGGCCCAGGCGGCTGAAGGCACGGCCGCCAACGGTGGAGTGATGGAAATTGGGGGATGCGCAAGAGGCCAGAATTCTGACCACCGGACTTATTTACAAGTAGCGATATAGACAAACGAGACCAGTGGTTCAGTGCAAAGAAAACCAATGTTTATTAAAATAGAGAACAATTACTATACAGAGAAAAATCACTATGGATGCAGCACAATTACACTTAACGGGGGAGGAGAAATGGACACATCGAGGGAAAATGACTAAAATGACACTTTAGCAATTCCCCTTAACTCCCACCCTTTACACCTATCTAGGTTATCTTATGATGGGCCAGAAAATTGATGCTCACCAGTCTAGGAATTTGAAACGCATGCTCCATGCCCTGTTGCCTGCCGATGTCTTAGGTTTTCACCGCCCCAAAGCAGAGATACCCCAGTAATTTAAACGTAACTGCGGGTATTCTACTTCCCTGGACGGGCTCTTCGTCAACGGTCCTTTTTGCTGGGTTAATGGTAAGGCAGGGCACCGGAGGCAAGGCAGGAGAGAGAGAGAGATACGGCTTCCCGAGGGACTAGTTATACCCTTCCCGGTAGCCCTTATCTCCTGCCAGATCAGCTCATTTCTTTTGTCTAATCTGGACGTATTGAAACTTATACAAAAGGTACCAATCTGGGCCCATCGACCTGGATGGCCGGTAATCGGTTTTACTGATCTCATCAGTGTTCCCCTTTGTCCAACTGGTTTCGTGATGGGGCCATTCCAGTCTGAATGCCCCGTTGATCATTTGTAAACAGTGTTGATGTTCTCTAAACGAAGGCCTGAATGCTGCTGAGCTTGTCCCACTACATATTCAATAGGCCCTGACTGCTGTTGATTGTTTGTGCAAACAACCTTGATGGCTTTTAATCAGAGGCCCGAATGCCACTGGGTTTGCTTCTAATGCATAAATGCAGAAGGTCTATCTGCATTCGAGTTCTGGAAAGTTCCTTCTCACAGTCATCAGAATACAAGCTGTCAGTCCAAACTGAAACTTACAGGCTTTTGCCATGAGGCTGACCGCAGCCATGGATTTTAAACTCAGTCCAACCAGGGTTTCTTTAATAAACCAAAAGTAAATCTTCGGGGGAGACATGAAGTTTGCGAATCCTTTCAGGGAGGGATTTGAAAGCAAGGATGAGAATTTTAAAATTGAGGCGTTGCCGGACCGGCAGCCAATGTAGGTCAGTGAGCACAGTGGGGTGATGGGTGAACGGGACTTGGTGCGAGTTAGGACACGGGCAGCAGAGTTTTGGATGACCTCAAGTTTATGTAATTTGGCTCGTGCCAAAAGCGGGAAAGTGCTCACTCCACTCCCAACACTGACAGGTCTCTGAGCAAAAAATAAACCCTTAAAGTTAAGAAAATAAAGTGAAGGCTGAAGACATATTCTGTACTATGTAGTTAATTCATTCCATCGGCAGACTGGCTGTGAAAATATGATGGGGAATTCAGATGATTGGCAGTGGACAAGTGCAAGTGATAAATGCTTTTATTGTCACTGTAGAAGTGTATGCTCAAATATTTGTCTTTTGGCTACTGCACAAAAGGGCCGTGTTTTTTCTAAGATGCAATATCTATATATATAAAAGAGTTTGTCTGTCTGTTTGTCTGTCTGTATGTCCAGCTATACAATCAAAAGTTATGGAGCGTACCTACACATATGTTATATCAAAAGAAAGCTTATCATTAGGGGAGTCTCATAGGCGTATTTACTTTTTGGTCAGACAAAAATTGTTCGGACAGTATACAAAAAACGTTCAAAAATCCTCAAAACTCCGCTCATTAGCGGTTGACCAATCCTACCTCTCATTAGCGTTGAGTGACGTGCTGGTTGACCAATCCTACAGTTCAGTGACCTGATGGTTGACCAATCGGTGCGTCACAGGCAGGACCTAATCCTCCAGTCTCCCAAAACTTCGCCACCATTTTTTTCATCCCCACAGCCACAGCACCAGCCAAACAAACCCCCACATTGCGGCTCTGGGAGCGGCAGGTGAGTTTACACACAGCGGGCGAGGGAGCAGCAGCAGCCGGCCGTCAACCGCGCCACCCGCGGGGGAGCTCAGCTGGGGTCCGTCTCGGCCCGAGAGCCCGGCCGGGCCTGAAGCGCTAGGCCCCGCACGGCCGGTATCACAACGGCACCGGGCCTCAGGTGCTAGGCAGCGAGAGGGGAGGGAGGGACAGAGAGAGGGGGAGGGAGGAGAGGGCGGGAGAGGAGAGGGGGAGAGGGAGGGACAGAGAGAGGGGACAGACAGGGGCAGGGAGACCGCGCGGCCCAAAATTGCCCTGGCAATGCCGGGCACCCCCAGCTAATAATATTATATTTAAGTGAGTGTATTGGCGGCATCAATCGTCCCTCACTGTCACAAGTAATCACTTCTGGGTAGATAGTGCAATCAGCTAGCTGCCGGAGCTCATAGACCCTTCGAATGGGTCAGTCTGGTCGGAGGTCAACACCCCGGAGACACAGCCATCAGCTGAAGAACAGTCCCTCACTCACCCTTGCGCCTCAACTGTGGACGGAACGGTCACCTGGTGCGACTGTCGCTACTTTGAGCTGACAACGTAGCTTGGAACCACGTCTAACAGCGTTACAGCGAAGGTCAGTGGACTGCGCCACTGCGTCTGGTGGCCAGCTTCGTTTGACCAGTGTTCGGGCCTCATTTGTCAAGGCCATGGGTTTTGGATGTTATTTTTGTGCAGGTCCTGGGAATGCAGTCAGCTAATTGGTAAAACAAGGCCAAATATCGCCGTCTCAGAAAGATGATTGGGATTTAATGCACAAACAACGCACCGAGCTTTATTCCTTTACTTTAAAGTAGATTATTGATCTTACCTTAACAGATATAAATTGAGAAAATTACAGAGTCCTAAATGATTTTGATCTCTCTGTTGGTTCAATTCTCATCAGGCATAAGATGAGTTATCCAATATTGATATATTGCAGCCACACGTGTGTTAGTTCCACAGTGTTGGCAGTGGGCAGCACTCTCGCCTCTGAGTCAGGAGGTCATGGGTTTGAGACCCACTCCAGAGACTTAATCACAAAATCCATGTTGACATTCACAGTGCAGTGCTGAGGGAGTGCTACACTGTCGGAGGTGCTGTCTCTCGGATGAGACGTTAAACCGTGGTCCCATCTGCTCCCTCAGGTGGACGTAAGCCCAACCATCTTCAGCTGCTTCATCAATGACCGTCCCTCCAACATAAGGTCAGAAATGGGGATGTTCGCTGATGACTGCACGGTGTTCAGCGCCATTCACAACTCCTCAGATAATGAAGCAGTCCATGCCCGCATGCAACAAGACTGGGCGACATTCAGGCTTGTGCTGATAAGTGGCAGGTAACATTCATGCCACACAAGTGCCAGGCAATGACTATCCCCAACAAGCGAGCGTCTAAACACCGCCCCGTGACATACAACGGCATTAACATCGCCGAATCCCCCACTATCAGCATTGACCAGAAACTTAACTGGACCAGCCACATAAATACTGTGGCAACAAGAACAGGTCAGAGGCTAGGTATTCTGCAGCGAGTGTCTCACCTCCTGACTCCCCAAAACCTTTCCACCATCTACAAGGCACAAGTAAGGAGTGTGATAGAACATTCTCCACTTGCCTGGATGAGTGCAGCTCCAACAACACTCAAGAAGCTCGACACCATCCAGGACAAAGCAGCCCGCTTGATTGGCACCCCATCCACCACTTTAAACATTCACTCGCTCCACCACCAATGCACCGTGGCTGCAGTGTGTACCATCTACAAGATGCACTGCAGTAACTTGCCAAGGCTCCTTCGGCAGCACCTCCCAAACGTACGACCTCTACCGCCTAGAAGGACAAAGGCAGCAGGCGCAAGGGAACACCAACACCTCCAAGTTCCCCTCCAAGTCACACACCATCCTGACTTGGAAATATATCGCCGTTCCTTCATCGTCGCTGGGTCAAAATCCTGGCACTCCCTCCCTAACAGCACCGTGGGAGTACCTTCACCACACGGGCTGCAGTGATTCAAGAAGGCAGCTCACCACCACCTTCTCAAGGGCAACTAAGGATGGGCAATAAATACTGGCCTTGCCAGAGATGCCCACATCACATGAATGACTTTTTTAAAAATCCCATGATACTATTTCGAAGAAGAGCAGGGGGAGTTCTCCCAGGTGCCCTGGTCAATATTTATCCCTCAATCAACATCACTAAAAACAGATGATCTGGTCATTTACTACATTGATGTTTGTGGGATTTTGCAGTGCGCAAATTTTCTGCCGCATTTCTGATGTCACAACAGTGACTACACTTCAGAAAGAATACTCATTGGCTGTAAAGTACTTTGGGACGTCCTGAGGTTGTGAAAGCTGCTGTGTAAATGCAAGTCTTTCAAACCTTTTTCTTATCAATAAAGAATACATTTGTCCATTTTGCTTCTTCACGCATATCTGGCCAGACGGGCAAGGACCCAACAATCTTGCAACCTACTGTTTCTGTCCCTATATGCTCAGTGACCAGTTTTTTATTTATTCATTCACGGGATGCGGGCGTCGCTGGCAAGGCCGGCATTTATTGCCATCCCTAATTGTCCTTGAGAAGGTGGTGGTGGTGAGCCGCCTTCTCGAACCGCCGCAGTCTGTGTGGTGAAGGTACACCCATGGTGGTGATCCCATGCGCCTGCTGCCCTTGTCCTTCTAGGTGGTAACGGTCGTGGGTTTGGGAGTTGCAAGGCCCGATTCCCTCCAACAACTGAGGCTTTGGGCAGAAATCAAAGCAGAGGGCACTAGAAATTTTAGCGGGCATCACCTTTCCACCCAGACTTTACTTGAAACCTCTCCTCCTTCACCCACCCCAAGCAAAAACCATTAAAATGTTAATACAAAAGGCAAAATACGGCAGATGCTGGAAATCTGAAATATAAACAGAAAATGCTGAAAACACACAGCAGGTCAGGCAGCATCTGTGCAGAGAGAAACAGAGTTAACGGGCTGGATTTTCATTGAGGAGGCGGGTAGGAGGCAGGACGACAACTTTTGGGGTTGTAGTCCCGCCTCCATCGAGTTCTAGCCAACCCACGCGATTTAGACTTGATTGACCTTGTTGAGCCTGCCCAGCGGGCTCAGCAGGCCAATTAAGGGCCACCCGGCAACAGGTGACATCACAGATTGAAATTTCATCTGTCAAGACCTTTTGACAGATGAAATATCAGCGTTTCACAGCTGTTTGAAGCTGTCAAACACTGACAGTCTGTACTCCAGGTTAATTCCTTCCTCTCAGGATGATTTAGAGATCTCCCTGGAACAGAAAGCTGAATGCTGCAGATTTTGACAGCTGACGGCCATTCTGCTTTCTGTGCCGGTGAGATGAGGGACTCCCGAGACCTGAAGGAAGGAAGGAAGGCTGTAAAGGTAAGTAAAGGTTAGTAGAACTTCTTTAAACACTTTTCACACACCAAACACACTTACCACTTCACTCATGCACCCATCACTCACCTGAACACCGGACATCTCGACCCCTCCAAACCCTTCAGCCCAGCAGCCCGCGTCGCTAACTTGGCGTGGTTTGGAGCCGTCGGGAATCCCACATTTCAACAATGAAAATAGGGATTAGGCTAAAAACTGCCTGTTAACTACCTGTTAACAGGCAGTTAATTGGCACTAATCTCCTTCCTGCCTCGGGGAGGCGGGTCCCAGTGCGGGGCAGGTACCCGCCTCCTTTGAAACTGGCATGGAGGCGGGTTGGGGGCGGGATGGGGTCGGGACCCCCGATTTCGGGATTTTAAACCCCCACATGCCTCCAAACCCGACTCCACGGCCCAATGAAAATCCAGCCCAACGTTTCAGGTCTGTGACCTTTCGTCAGAACTGCCCTGAAACGTTGACCCTGTTTCCCTCTCCACAGATGCTGCCTGACCTGCTGAGTGTTCCCAGCATTTTCTGTTCAAACCTTGAAAACGTCTCAATTTTATGCTCCCACTGCAGTGTTGGGACTTGCAATAGGTCAGTTATCTTCATCAGATTCATGAAGGCTCTCAAGTAATCAGACCTCTGTGACTGATTAATATGGATTCGAGGTGTAGAGGAGATGGATGCCCTGAGCAAATTTAGCCCTGGGTTTCACTGCCCTAATTCATTTTAATTTGTAGAATTAACACTGTAGATATTCTTTAGACCCACTGAAAATACTGTTGTATTAGCAACAGCCATTTAAGTGGAGAATCCCATTATGAAAATGACAAAATAATCAGTGAAGATTCATCAGAAGGAGGAGGTTTTGAGGCTCCAGACAAAATGCATAAATGAGTCACCTCACTCCTTAGAATTTGACCAAACCATTGCAAATCACTGGACTGGTTTTACGTACAGTTACATAGAGTACATAGAATTTGTCCTGGGGTCAATATTTCTCCCTCAACCAACATAACAAAAAACAGATGACCTGGTCATTTTCACATTGCTGTTTGTGGGAGCTTGCTGTGCGCAATTTGGCTGCCGCATTTCCCACATTACAACAGTGACTCCACTTCAAGAATACTTCATTGGCTGTAAAGAGCTTTGAGACATCCGGTGGTCGTGAAAGGCGCTATATAAATACAAGTCTTTGGGGGAAAAATTCGGTTGCTTTGCGCCTCCCGTTAGCACCCTAAAAGGGCGGCAGTAACCGTTAGCGTCCTGTGGCGTTACGCCGCCGTCGATGATGTCATCACCGTGCGCAGCGCCCCGCTCGCGCTCCGGCCGTGATCTTCGGTAGTGTCCCCTGACTTAGCACCGGACGCTATGTCCGACAGGGTCAGGGTGGGCCTACCTGCGGCCGGGGAGGCACTAATTAAAGGCGAGGTGCCAGGCGGCCATTTTTGTTGCGGCCGCCTGCCAGCACCTGCCTCCGCTGCCGTCCCCGGCCTCCTGACCCCCCCCCCCACCCCGCCCCCCGCGGAGTGCTGGCTGCGCTCCGTGAGCCCGGCACTTCTCTTGAGTGTCGGGCTCTTTTGCCGGCACTCCGATCACCAGTAGCCCAGCTGGGCCCCGGGTTGCACTGCGCAAGGCCCCTCCCCTTTAAGAAGGGGAGGAAGGCCTGCAGTGCCGCGGCACGTAGCGCCGCGATATTCCCTCGCAGCGCCCCAAGAGGGAGGTGGGGCACTTCCAGTAGCACCCCACTTCCCTCTTGGGTCGCTACCACTCAATTTCGGTATCAGGGGTGCTAATTTTTTCGGGGCGCTGCGAAGTTAACGCCCCAAAGGGGGCGAGATTCAATTTTCCCCCTTTTTTTCTAAAACGCAGTAACAGGCCATTCAGTCCGTGCCGGTGTTTATGCTCCACTCGAGCCTCCTCCCACCCCTGACTTCATCTCACCCTATCAGCATATCCTTCTATTCCTTCCTCCCTCGTGTGTTTATCTAGCCTCCCCTTAAATGCATCCACGCTATTCGCCTCAACCACCCACCTGTGGTAGCGAGTTCCACATTCTCACCACTATCTGGGTAAAAAAGTTTCTCCTGAATTCCCTAGTGGATTTATTGGTGACTGTCTTATACTTATAACCCCAACTAGTCCAGTTTGATTTGAACAGCTGGAATCAACGCAGTGTGGATTTCCAGAACTGAGCGGACACATAAGATCATAAGAACATAAGAATTAGGAGCAGGAGTCGGCCATTTGGCCCCTCGAGCCTGCTCCGCCATTCAATAAGATCATGGCTGATCTTCTATCTCATCTCCACTTTCCTGCACTATCCTCATATCCCTTGATTCCCTTAATATCCAAAAATCTATCGATCTCAGCCTTGAAGACACTCAATGACTGAGCCTCCACAGCCCTCTGGGGTAGAGAATTCCAAAGATTCACCACCCTCTGAGTGAAGAAATTTCTCCTCATCTCAGTCCTAAATGGCCAACCCCTTATTCTGAGACTGTGACCCCTGGTTCTAGACTCCCCAGCCAGGGGAAACATCCTCCCTGCATCTACCCTGTCAAGCCCTGTAAGAATTTTGTATGTTTCAATGAGATCACTTCTCATTCTTCTAAACTCTAGAGAATATAGGCCTAGTCTACTCAATCTCTCCTCATAGGACAATCCCCCCATCCCAGGAACCAGTCTGGTGAACCTTCGTTGCACTCCCTCTATGGCAAGTATATCCTTCCTCAGGTAAGGAGACCAAAACTGTACACAATACTCCAGGTGTGGTCTCACCAGAGCGCTATATATTTGAAGTAAGAAGTCTTTACTCTTATACACAAATCCTCTTGTAATAATGGCTAACGTGGCAGGATTGAATCAGCACCTCTCTTTCCTTATTCACACGTTGTATCAGATCTAGTCCTCACTTTCTGCTGATTCTCCCACTCACAACAACAGCGACTTGTATTTATACGACACCTTTAATGTAGTAAAAAGCCCCAAGGCGCTTCACAGGAGCGATTATCAGGCAAAATTTGACACCGAGCCACAGAAAGAGGTGACCAAAAGCTCAGTCAAAGGTTTTAATACCGCTTGCCAAAACCTTGCCCCAAGATCATTCAGCTAACCGCAGAGAAACAGCTGACAGCTACTCAGATTGCCGACCTGTCGTTCAGTGGGTGTCCGACTTGCTCTTGCAACACAAGCTACCTGTACAGTGTGGGCTAGATTTTCCACCCGTTGCCTACGAATGTGGAAAAGGAGGGGAATTTCGTATCATATTGTATTCTGAATCTCAGAGACTGAGCATGGGACTGCCAGGGACTGAAGCCTCTGTGACACGGGCAAGGCTGCAAATGTCGTCCAGCCCTAGTTGCCCTGAAAAGTTGGTTAGCAACTTTTCCTTTGGAGACTGCTTCAGTCAATGACTTAATAAATCATATTGTGTTTTTCATAGAACGATAGAATTATAGAAATTTACAGCACAGAAGGCGGCCATTCGGCCCATCGTGTCTGTGCCGGCCGACAAATTGCTCTCCAGCCTAATCCCACTTTCCAGCTCTTGGTCCGTAGCCCTGTAGGTTACAGCACTTCAAGTGCACATCCAAGTACTTTTTAAATGTGATGAGGGTTTCTGCCTCTACCACCCTTTCAGGCAGTGAGTTCCAGACCCCCACCACCCTCTGGGTGAAAAAAGTTCTCCTCAACTCCGCACTAATCCTTCCACCAATTACTTTAAATCTATGCCCCCTGGTTATTGACCTCTCTGCTAAGGGAAATAGGTACTTCCTATCCACTCTATCCAGGCCCCTAATAATTTTATACACCTCAATCAAGTCTCCCCTCAGCCTCCTCTGTTCCAAAGAAAACAACCCCAGCCTCTCCAATCTTTCCTCATCGCTAAAATTCTCCAGTCCTGGCAACATCCTCGTAAAGTTTTATTGCATAGTATTTGGGATTTTTGAGGTTCGATGGAATATTTAATGGGAACTTGGCCAAAATCACTGGGATATGTACATGGTGCACGAGGTTGCAGATGGATACTTAAATATATATATTGACATGAATCAGTCATTCATGAAAGAAAGACTTATGAAATAATACTGAGCGGCCTGCAGGTGGCGCTGTCCAGGGAGAGTATAAATACTCGGGCACGGGCCCAGCTTGCGCAGGACATTCTTAACAGAAACTAGTGAAGGACACATATTTAAAAACAATACATGGTTCTCTCTTCATGGAGGTGGCCACTCAGCGGTAATCAGAGCAACTAGGGATGAGCAATAAAGGTAGCCTTGCCAGTTTAGCGAAATCCCGAGATCATGTAAAAAAAAGGAACGTTTTTAATATAAACTCTTTCTTATCCGGCACCTATGGGACCAGGATGGTGCCGGTTGATGAAAAATTCTGGATACCAAGGAGGTATATCTACCACGGTGCTGCTTTTCCACTCAGCATCACCACTGACTAACTCGGCCACCGCAGGGAGACTCGGACTCGGCAAAACGAGTGCTGGATGGATTCGGCAAGATTACCGGTTATTGAGGTGTTGTTTTGTATTGAGATATAACTATTTTGCCGGTTATTAAAGTATTCCAGATGATAAAGTACCGTTTAAACAAGAGTTTACTGTATATATATGACGTAAGAAAACTACTAGGCACTTGGTCTAAGCGTTAAACAAAGCTTTAATCAACTGTTTTACAACATGGAGGTCTAGTTGTGTCCTTCACTAGTTTCTGTTAAGAATGTCCTGAGCAAGCTGGGCCTGTGCCTGAGTATTTATACTCTCCCTGGATAGCGCCACCCGCAGGCCGCTCAGTATTATTTCATAAGTCTTTCTTTCATGAATGACTGATACATGTCAATATATATATATATATATAAGTTGGGGCATCAATTGGCAAACAATGTCCCCCCGTAAGCTGCGCTTTGTTCTGCGCGGCCCGTTTCTTTTAGTGCGCGGTCCCTTTAAAGTACTGCGCGTGAGCGGTATTCACAGTGGGGAAGACGGTGAGCGGCCCGCGCGGGACCTCTCCCCCATTGCTGCGTGGCCGAGAGTGAACACGGCTGGCAAATCTGAAAACAAAGAGTCAAAATACGAACCAAAAATTCTGATGATTGTGCCCTCCGCTCGGCCGAACAACACGCGCGGCAAATTTAGAACAGGCCCCGTTATTGAGTCAGCGTGATTCTTTTCATTGCCCTGGAGGCACGCTCGTACCGACGCCCCTAATTTGTCCCCAATTACGGGCCGACTCCCCCGGCGGGCGGGGGGCGGTTGAGAATGGCAAACTGATTCCATGCCGAACACTCGGAGCCAGCAGACGGCGGAGTCTTGCACTTCGTCATGCTAGACTGGATCCAATAGCAAAATACTGCAGATGCTGGAAATCTGAAATAACAACAGAAAATGCTGGAAACACTCAGCAGGTCAGGCAGCATCCGTGGAGAGAGAAACAGAGTTAACGTTTCAGGTCTGGGACCCTTCATTAGAACTGGAAAAAGTTGGAGATGTAACAGATATTAAGCAGGTGCAGAGACGGTGGGGGGGGGGTTTAGGAGGGGAGGAAGGAATTGAAAGAACATCCTGTGCTTATGTAAGAGGCAGGAAAGATAAAATGTTGCAAATGGGAATGGCAAAAATCATACAGCATGAAAAATGGCGGCGGGGTTATGATCTGAAATTGTTGAACTCGATGTTGAGTCCAGAAGGCTGTAAAGTGCCTAATCGAGCTTACGTTGAGCTTCGTTGGGACAGTGTAAGAGGCCGAGGACAGAGGGATCAGAGTGGGAGTGGAGAATTAAAGTGACAGGCGACCGGAAACTGAATGGAGGTGTTCCGCAAAGCGGTCGCCCAATCTGTGTTTGGTCGCCCCAATGTAGAGGAGGCCGCATCGTGAGCAGCGAATACAGTATACTAGATTGCAAGAAGTACAAGTAAGAAAACTGGATCCAAGCCCGTTTACAAAAGGGAAAGGATATTGTGCTTACTGATCGTACCACCCAGTCCCCACTCACCTGAGCTTCATTCAGTTTGATGCGCAACCAATGATCCCTCTAAAAAAAAAATTTTTTTTGTCCGTGGTGCCTTTACATTTGCCGCTCGTGCGGTATCTTAAATGCAAACAGCTTGTGAGCGACATGTGCGCGCGCTACCGTTTCCGACTGCTAAACGTCCGCACGCCCGCGCGCGCGGCTTGGAGGGAACGCTGCCCACAACTCGATGCGAAGCTTCAAAAAAAAATGGGAAGCTGTGGATAAAGGCAGGAGGGGGAAAGGACTAGATGGACACGCTGATAGGGTGAGGGTGGGAGGAGGCGCGTAAACCAGTCGGGCTGTAACGTTCCGTGTAAACATAGTTGAGCATTTACATTTCAGTTTGCTAAATCACATCACGATGCTTCACAGATTATATCTTATCATGGCACAACGAACTCGAACGAAACATGTAATTATAATTTTAGGAAAACACCTTCAATGTTTACTTAGCCTGATGTACGCTGCCAGGCAACATGAAAAAGAAAAGAAAGACTTGCATTTCTCCAGCGCCTTTCATGACCACCGGACGTCCCAAAGCATTTTACAGCCAATGAAGTACTTTTTTGAAGTGTAGCAAGCTCCCACAAACAGCAATGTGATAATGACCAGATCATCTGTTTATTTAGTGATGCAGATTGAGGGGTAAGTATTGGCCCAGGACACCGGGGATAACTCCCCCTTGCTCTTCTTCGAAATAGTGGCCACGGGATCTTTTACGCCCACCTGAAAGAGCAGACGGGGCCTCGGCTTAACGTCTCATCCGAAAGACGGCACCTCCGACAGTGCAGCGCTCCCTCGGATTTTTGTGCTCAAGTCTCCATGTATATGATCTATGTACGATGTAATGAAAGCTGTGGCAGGGGGGTGGAAATGAGACTGAATCCTCTTGTACACTGCATTACGTAACAACAATGACATTGGAGTCATTTGGTGATGGAAGTGGGTAATGAAGGCGGGTCAGAGTAGATCACGTACTGAGGAAACAGCCCATAACCACCAGAACTGGGAATAATTAGCCATGAAACAAGCTAATGTACCTGCAACATGCAGAAACCAACAACAAAATAGTTCAACACACCATGTGGATTGTTACAAATTAGGCTCCCTACATATACGTCATGTTCGTTAGTGAAGATATGCTTTCTGTGAACTGAGACTTGACGCTGTGTGCAAAGTATCTAGGCAACAAATCTCCGGCCGCACAAAGGACCTTTTTTACTTTTAGGGTATGTGCTGGCAAGAGTACAGAGTGCCACGTTACACTCCTGCTCTCGCCAGCTAATGGAAAACACCACAATGACTTAGTTCAGAATACTGAAAAAAGACTTCTTGGCAATGACCAGCGTGTCAATCAAATTAGATCTCACAGGTATTGAAGCAGCCTCCCAGAAATCGGACATGCAGTTCACACACCTTCAGGACATCCCATTCCACAAGAGTTTTTTTCTTGACCAGATGTCCTGATGGTGCCATTGCTGGTAATCAGCATTAATTGTCTCCATCACACTTTGGGGGCGATTTTAACCCTACTCGCTCAGCAGAAACCTGGCGGGTGGGCAGTTAAAAATCGTCCTGGCTCTTACCTGTCCGAAAGCCGCCATGATCGCAACATTTGCAATGGACCAGCCACATAAATACTGTGGCAACAAGAGCAGGTCAGAGGCTGGGTATTCTGCGGTGAGTGTCTCACCTGCTGACTCCCCAAAGCCTTTCCATCATCTACAAGGCACAAGTCAGGAGTGTGATGGAATACTCTCCACTTGCCTGGATGAGTGCCGCTCCAACAACACTCAAGAAGCTCAACACCATCCAGGACAAAGCAGCCCGCTTGATTGGCACCCCATCCACCACCTTAAACATTCACTCCCTCCACCATCGGCGCACCGTGACTGCAGTGTGTACCATCTACAAGATGCACTGCAGCAACTCGCCAAGGCTTCTTCGGCAGCACCTCCCAAACCCGCGACCTCTACCACCTAGAAGGATAAGGGCAGCAGGCACATGGGAACACCACCACCTCCAAGTTCCCCTCCAAGTCACACACCATCCTGCCTTGAAAATATATCGGCCGATCTTTCATCGTCGCTGGGTCAAAATCTTGGAACTCCCTCCCTAACAGCACTGTGGGAGCACCTTCACCACACGGACTGCAGCGGTTCAAGAAGGCGGCTCACCACCACCTTCTCAAGGGCAGTTAGGGATTGGCAATAAATGCTGGCCTTGCCAGCAACACCCACATCCCAGGAGTGAATAAAAACAGTTTTTTTTAACCTGCTCTCCTGAGCAGGCAGCAAGGACACACGCCAAGGGCCAACAGGGTCCTTCTTTACACGTTGCGGCCCGAAGACATCATTGAGACACGATGAGTAATTTTCACTCAGGCCCGAGCAATGTTCCCTCTAATTTTGTTTGGGGGCCGCACGGCTTATTTAACAGACTTTTTTAAAATTCGCTTATGGGTGTCGCTGGCAATGCCAGCATTTATTGCCCATCCCTAGGAGACAGGCTGCTGCCAACCAGCAGTCACGGAAAACCAAAATGGTCGTTCAACCTGTGTGAACCCAGACAGTGAGTGTTGAGAGGCTATTGTTTTCAAATCGCTCCATGGCCCTCGGCCCCCCTCCCTATCTCTGTAACCGCCTCCAGCCCCGCAACCCACCGAGATCTCCGCGCTCCTCCAATTCTGCCCTCTTGCGCGTCCCAGATATTCATCGGTCCACCGTTGGCGGCCGTGCCTTCAGCTGCCTGGGCCCTAAGCTCTGGAATTCCCTCCCTAAACCTCTCCGCCTCACTACCTCTCGCTCCTCCTTTAAGGCGCTCCTTAAAACCTACCAAGCTTTTGGACATCTGCCCTAATATCTCCTTACATGGCTCGGTCTCAAATTTTGTCTGATAATTGCTCCTGCGAAGCGCCTTGGGACGTTTTACTACATTAAAGGTGCCACATAAATACAAGTTGTTGTTGTTATTAGATTACAACAATGACCACAACTTCAAAAATTGGCTGTAAAGCCCTTTGGGACACCCTGAGGTCATGAAAGACGCTATATAAATGTAAGTCTTCCTTCTTTACTCCACCGTGAAAGATTCGCCACCCAAACTCTATTGCAGAGTGGAGGGTTTATCGGTGTTCTAACTCAATTAACTTTCTCCTGTCGATTTTATTGGAGATTTCTTTTTAATGGAACAGCTGCTTTCACCCTCCTCTTCAGAAATATGGTGCACGTGTGTGACTGCTGTTTACTGCGAAAACCGCGTTGCGAGCCAATAGTCTCCTCTTATTTTACCACCTGAAGTAGCTTCCACATCCGTATGGCACATCGCCAAATGGACTGTGTGTAAATCTATAGGTCGTAAATGTTTAAGGTCAGGGAGGGGTGGATTAGAACCCGCCAGATTTACCGGTTTGACTGCCGTCTCTTGACTGGAACATGCGAGCAGAAAGGGCAGCTGCAGTTGGCTACCGGCGAGCAAGAGTGCCGACTCTGTCTTTGCGATGCGGTTAGTTCAGTCGGGCCCTTGCTCCTTTAGTTTCATGCGCAGCGCAGGGCTTCGTGACGAGACAATTTACGACTGCAAAAAACGCAAGCCCCGCACTGCTAAAATTGTCCGGTGCAAACTTGGCCCTGGCCTTAGCGAATGCTTGCTTCTCCGAGGTTTGCGGGTTTATGGTTTCGCTGAAAAGCCACAAGCGCTAAGCGCTCTCCCCTGCTGGACGCCAGGAAGTTCTGTATGCCGTGCATTAGGCGCTTGCTCACAGAGTGACAGCGGATCAGAAGGAAACGCTGAGCAACAAGCAGATTAACGACTGGAATGTGATCCACTTCTGTGGTCTCTGGCAGGATTGTGTCAGCAGGGAATTCACCGCCCCATTCCCACTCAGACCTCACCGTCCTCGGCCTCTTGCACTGTTCCACGGAAGCTCAGCGTAAGCTCAAGGAACAGCACCTCATCTTTCGATTAGGCACTCTACAGCCTTCTGGACTCAACGTAGAGTTCAACAATTTCAGACCACTCGGCCCGAGACACAGAGTGGGGGGAGTGGCAGCAGCCGGCCGTAAACCGCGCGGCCCTGTAAACTGCCATTTTACAAAAAAGCCTTGGCAACGCCGGGCCCCCCCAGCTAGTCTATATATATAAAAGGATCGATCTGTCTGTCTGTCCTTCCGTCTGTCTGTCCGGCTATACACTCTAAAGTTATAGAGCGTACCTACAGGTGCGTTACCTCAAAAGAAAGCTTACGATTCCGGAACGGTCATAAGCGTATTTACTTTTTGGTCGGACAAAAATTGTTCGCGCATTATACAAAAAACCTTCAAAATTCCACTCATTATCCACTCATTAGCATTGACTGACGTCAAGCTCGACCAATCCTGCGCCGTGATGATTGACCAATCCTACAGTTCAGTCACCTGATGGTTGACCAATCGGTGTGTGTGTGGGCGGGACTAACCGTTCTCAGCTCAGGGATCTGGCAGCCATTGCCTCAAGCTAAAAAACCCATTGCCTCAACCTAAAAATATGCTCATCGAGGTTAGTATCTTATTTTTTTTGAAAAAGATTTACCAAAAATGTTTTATAAGTACTTTAACTTTCATCTTTGAAGGTATTAAAAGCTAGAAATGTTTAGGTTAACAAACAGTGCAAAACGGGCCTAGGCTTCTCCAACTGCCGACAGCCCAAATCCAGTCCCAGGCTTCCGGCCCACACATCCACCAGGCCCAAAAAAGCCCTGGGAACTGCTGACAACACAAATCCAGTCCCAGGCTCCCGGCCCACACATCGACCAGCCCCAAAAAAGCCCTCACAACGCAGGGCTCCCCTGCTAGTATATATATATATAAAACAGTATGTCTCTCTCTCTGTCTGTCTGTCTGTCTCTCTGTCTGTCCGGCTATACAATCAAAAGTTATAGAGCGTACCTACACATATGTTATATCAAAAGAAAGCTCATCATTAGGGGACTCTTGTAGATGTATTTACTTTTTGGTCGGACAAAAATTGTGCCGACGGTATCCAAAAAACGTTCAAAATTCTGCTCATTATCCGCTCATTTGCATCGAGTGGGGGCGGGCCATCCTACAGTTGAGTGATGTGATGATTGACCAATCCTACAGTTCAGTGACCTGACGGTTGACCAATCGGTGCATGTGTGGGCGGGCCTTATCATTCTGAACTGAGGTGAGTGTCAGCCATCTTGATTCGCCACTTTATTTTTTTCCCCCACTTTCTGTGTGTTTATTGTCTGGGTGGGGCCTCATCCTTCAGAGATTATAAATAAATTAGTTTAGCCTTCTTTGTTCCACAAAGATACGGACACTGGCCTGAGTACACGTGAGCCACTTGGAGGATTGAGAAGTGAATGCAATTTCTGGTGTTTTGTTAGGATCGATTCTTTTTTTTAAAAATGTGTTGTAACTTTTGGTGTTTTCACCAACAATGCAGGCTGTCTGTCCATCGCAGTTTTTTAAAAAGTTTTTTAAAAAGTTCAAGATGGTGTCCCCTGTTCTTCACAGCAGTTTAAAAAAAAACTTTTGGTGTTTTCACCAAGAATGCGTGCTGACTCTCCGTGGCAGTTTTTAAAAAAGTTAAAAAAACATTCAAGATGGTGTCCCCTGTTCTTCACAGCAGTTTTTTAAAAAAACTTTTGGTGTTCCCTTGACCCTCTCCCTCTCCCCCCTCCCTCTCCCCCCTCTCCCGCCTCCTCCCCTCTCTCCTCTCCCCCCTCCCCCCTGTGTCGTCTCCCCTCCCCCCTCTCTCCTGTCCTCCCACCGCCCCCCCTGCCAATCGGCTCCTTCTCCTGACGTCAGCTAGCAACAGTAACCAGGGAAGCTGGAAACAAAGGCAGCTCCTTTCGTCTCGCTTGCGCTGGCACTCGCACCTCTTTTTAAAAAAAAATTCACTGTTTCCCTGACCCTCTCGATCCCCCCCTCCCCTCCCTCCCCCCCTCCGCTCCTCTCCTCCCCCTCTCCCCCCTCCCCTCCCCCTCCCCTCCCTCCCCTCTCTCCTCCTCCCCCCCTCCTGCCCCCCTCCTCCCCCACTCTCCTCCCCCTCTCCCCCCCTCTCCCCCCCCTCCCCCATGTCCTCCCCCCCTCTCCCCCCTGTCCTTCCCCCCTCCTCCCCCCCTCTCTCTCCTCTCCCCCCTCTCCCCCCTCTGTCCTCCCCCCCTCCTCCCCCTCTCCTCTCCCCCCTCCTCCCCCTCTCCTCTCCCCCCTCCTCCCCCTCTCCTCTCCCCCCTCTCCTCCCCTCCCTTCCCCCCTCTCCTCCCCCCTCTCCTCCCCTCCCCTCCACCCCTCTCCTCCCCCCCACTCTCTTCCCCCCCTCTCCTCCCCCCCTCCTCTCCCCCCTCTCCTCCCCCCTCCCTCCCCCCTCTCCTCTCCCCCTCTCCCCCCTCTCCTCCCCCTCTCCTCCCCTCCCTTCCCCCCTCTCCTCCCCTCTCCTCCCCCCTCTCCTCCCCTCCCCTCCACCCCTCTCCTCCTCTCCTCCCCTCCCCCTCTCCTCCCCCCCACTCTCTTCCCCCCCTCTCCTCCCCCCTCCTCTCCCCCCCTCCTCTCCCCCCTCCTTTCCCCCCCTCCTCTCCCCCCCTCTCCTCTCCCCCCTCCTCTCCCCCTCTCCTCTCGCCCCCCCTCTCCTCTCGCCCCTCTCCTCTCGCCCCCTCTCCTCTCGCCCCCCTCTCCTCTCGCCCCCCTCTCCTCTCGCCCCTCTCCTCTCCCCCCTCTCCTCTCGCCCCCCTCTCCTCTCCCCCCCTCTCCTCTCGCCCCCTCTCCTCTCGCCCCCCTCTCCTCGCGCCCCCCTCTCCTCTCCCCCCCTCTCCTCGCGCCCCCCTCTCCTCTCCCCCCCTCTCCTCTCGCCCCCCTCTCCTCTCGCCCCTCTCCTCTCCCCCCACTCTCCTCTCCCCCCCTCCTCTCGCCCCCTCTCCTCTCACCCCTCTCCTCTCCCCCCTCTCCTCTCGCCCCTCTCCTCTCCCCCCCTCTCCTCTCCTCTCCCCCCACTCTCCTCTCGCCCCCCTCTCCTCTCCCCCCCTCCTCTCGCCCCCTCTCCTCTCGCCCCCTCTCCTCTCCCCCCTCTCCTCTCCCCACCTCTCCTCTCCCCCCTCTCCTCTCCCCCCTCTCTCCCTTTCCCAGACAGACAGACAAACTCATTTATCAATAGATAATAGATAATTTAATAAAAATTGTTTTTTCTTTTTTCTTTTTTCTTTTTTCATAACAGCATGCCGCCAAAAAAACGCACGAGACTTACAGCCAGCAGTTCTGATGCGTCCCGAAAAAAGACTAAAAGAGCCTCAGAGACTCCTGACGAGACTCGGGGACGTCAGGCTGATGACTGGACGACACATGCCCAAGCCAGAGCGTCAGAGACTCCTGATGAGACTCTGTCACGTCAGGCTGATGACCGGACGAGACATTCCAAGCATTAGCATTAGAGACTCCTCACCAGACTCGCTCACGTCGCCAGACCGACAGTAGACGCAGGGGCATTGCCAGAGCATCAGAGACTCCTGATGAGACTCTGTCACGTCAGGCTGATGACCGGACGAGACATTCCAAGCATTAGCATTAGAGACTCCTGACCAGACTCGCTCACGTCGCCAGACCGACAGTAGACGCAGGGGCATTGCCAGAGCTGACATTTGGAGTCATTGGTTCCGAGCAGGCTTCTCCTATACACCCACCAGCGAATATGAAGCAGACCACACAGTCATCATTGGCAACATGACCGTCATTTGCCCTCACTGTGGCGCTCTGAAGTGGGAAGGAGAAATTGCTGGGATATGCTGCAATGGAGGAAAGGTTAAACTTCCAACACTAACAGCTCCGCCTGAACCCCTACACTCACTTCTGTTCGGCCGAAATCCAGCTTCAACACATTTCCTCACTCACATCAGAAAGTACAACAACTGCTTTGCAATTACCTCTTTTGGTGCAAACAGAGTGCGTGAATCAGGGTTTTGCCCAACTTTTAAAGTTCATGGACAGGTGTACCTTACAGCTGGCTCACTACTTCCTCTCCCAAACGAAAGACCTCAGTTTCTGCAAATCTACTTCTTGGGTGATGACGAAGAGCAAGCCAATCGCCGCAGGGAAGCTGCTGTTCTGCCCGCACAACAACACCAAATCAAGCAAACAACTTTGGTTGAGTTACAGCGGATGCTTAATGACCAAAACCCATATGTTAAGACTTTCAAAACAGCCATCGAAAAAACAACAAATGAGGACCTCAGAGTTGTCATCAAAGCTGACAAGACTCCTGCAGGTGAACATGAGCGACGCTTCAATGCTCCGACCACCGATGAGGTAGCCATTGTCATTGTGGGCCAAGAATTTGAACAATGGGACATTGTCTTGCATATCAGAGGTGGTCCACTCAAAAGAATTTCTGAGCTTCACAGGTCATATGATCCTCTGCAATACCCGCTTTTGTTTTGCCATGGGGAAGATGGATACGATGTCTATAACAAGATCCCACATGTTGACCCCAAAACTGGTGTGCCACCTACAGCCCAAAGGCAAAAGATGGTTTCTGCCATGGAATTCTATTCATACAGGCTGATGGAACGACAAACTGCTTCAAACCACCTGCTTCAGTGTGGAGGACTTCTCCACCAGTTCCTCACTGACATGTATGCGAAAATAGAAGGAGAGCGGCTTAATTGGTTCCGGAATAACCAAAATCATTTGAGAGTCACAGACTATATACACTTACGAGATGCTGTGGCCAATGATGGCAACACTGAGGACATTGGTCAACTGGTCATCCTACCATCCACCTTCGTTGGAGGTCCTAGGTACATGCATGAGCACACGCAAGATGCCATGACCTATGTCAGAAACTATGGCAGACCTGACCTCTTCATCACCATGACTTGCAATCCCCAATGGCAGGAGTTCCCACCCAAAGTTGGTACTGAAAGGCATGAGCTCATAGCACGGGTCTTCAACCTCAAAGTTAAAAAACTGCTCAAACTCCTGACTGTGGGCAAACTTTTTGGTGCACACAATTGCTACATGTACAGCATTGAGTGGCAGAAGAGAGGACTTCCTCATGTTCATCTGTTACTCTGGCTTCAGGCAAAGATTCGCCCCAATCAAGTTGATTCCTTCATTTCTGCAGAGCTACCCGATAAGGACCAGGATCCAATCCTCTTTGATGTTGTTGTAAAACATATGATTCATGGTCCTTGTGGGCGACGCAACCCTTCTTCTCCCTGCATGAAAAACAATGCATGTACAAAAGGGTACCCAAAGCCACTCCGCGAAGAAACTCAGCATGGGGATGATGGCTATCCTTTGTACAGGAGAAGGGGCAAAGAGAGTGGAGGTTTCAGCACTGAGATAAGAATGCGAACTAAAAAATCTAGCCACTCGAGTCAACCTGGTCCGTCAACTCAGACAACACAGCAAAGGCAGACATTTGAAGTTGACAACCGTTGGATTGTTCCTTACTGTCCACTCCTATCCAGGCTCTTCAAATGTCACATTAATGTGGAGTACTGCCACTCAGTTAAGTCTATCAAATATGTGTGCAAGTACCTCCATAAGGGCAGTGACCAAGCTGTCTTTGATCTTCAAGCAGCTGGACAGCAGAATCAAAATGATGAGATCACCACACATCTGATGGGCCGTTACATCTGCAGCAATGAGGCAGCCTGGCGAACTTTTGGATTTGACATCCACAACCGTTACCCCACTGTCACTAAATTGGATGTTCACTTGGAAAATGGACAAAGGGTTTTATTCCAACCTGAAAATGCCAGCCAACGTGCCGAGCAACCTCCAAAGACAAAACTTATAGCATTCTTTCAGTTGTGCCAAACGAATGACTTTGCCAAGACACTTTTCTATCATCAGGTGCCCAAGTACTACACATGGCAGACAAACAAGACATGGCGGGCTCGGCGCCCTGGAGCAGGTCAGAAGGAAGTTCCTGGTCATACAGGGGTGTACTCATCAGATGCACTTGGTAGAGTCTACACGGTGCATCCAAACAACACAGAGTGCTTTCACCTTCGTCTACTCCTCCATGAGGTTGCTGGCCCCACATCATTTAATGACCTCAAGACTGTCGATGGCCATCTCTGTGAGTCTTTTCAAGAAGCTTGCCGCCAAAGAGGACTCATTGAGGATGACAGTCATTGGGATGCAACTATGACAGAAGCTGCTGTGTCTTACTCCGCCAATAGGCTACGAAAACTCTTTGCCATTATAATTACCCTCTGCACACCTTCCAACCCAAAGCAATTGTGGGCAGATCACAAAGACTGCCTCACAGAAGACATCTTACGCCAACTCGCCAGAGCCAACCCCACAATGGCACTCAACTACACTGATGCGATGTACAATCAGGCATTGATCCTTTTGGAGGACCAGGCTTTGAAATTGGCTGGCAAGTCTCTGACTCAGTTGAACCTTCCATCTCCCAATAGGAATGATTCTCCAGGTCTCAGCAGAGAGGTCCTCAGAGAAACCACCTACAATGTTGAGGAACTGACCTCCTTTGTCACAGTCACTGAGCCTAAATTGCTTCCAGAGCAGAAACAGACTTACAGGTTGGTTCTCGATATGGTGCAAAACAACACTGCTGGCATTATCTTCCTTGATGCCCCTGGTGGAACAGGAAAGACATTCCTGATCAATCTTTTGCTGGCCACGGTTCGCTCTAAGGGATTCATTGCACTGGCTGTTGCCTCATCAGGAATTGCTGCAACTCTTCTGCAAGGAGGTCTCACTGCCCACTCAACATTTACTCTGCCTCTGGATCTGACAAGACAAGAACAACCAGTGTGTCACATTAGCAAAGGAACTGGTGCTGCTGAGATGCTTCAAAAGTCTCGATTGATTGTGTGGGATGAGTGTACAATGGCCCACAAGAGGGCACTTGAAGCACTCAACAGAACTCTTCAAGATCTGAGAGGCAACGATATGCTGATGGGTGGCATCACCCTGTTGCTGGCAGGTGATTTCCGCCAAATCCTGCCAGTTGTCCCCAGAGGAACAGCAGCGGATGAAATCAATGCATGTCTCAAGGAATCCCATCTGTGGCCACATGTGCAAACAGTCCATTTGACGACAAACATGCGTGTTCATATGCATGGTGACGAGATGTCCAAATCGTTTGCGCGACTTTTACTACAATTGGGAGAAGGAAAGTTGCCCATTGACAGCATTGGACAAATCACAATTCCTCCAGACTTTGGCAGTCAAGTAAAAACAGTTGATGACTTGATCTCAAACGTGTATCCAAACCTCCTGAATCACTTCAAAGATCACAACTGGCTGTGTGAATGGTCAATACTTGCACCCAGGAATGATACTGTCAAAGACATAAACAAGCTCCTTCTTCAAAAACTCCCTGGCCAAGAGCACATTTACAAAAGCATTGATACTGTTTGTGACAGTGATGATGCGGTACATTACCCCATTGAGTTCCTCAACTCATTGGAGCCTTCAGGAACGCCTCCTCACGAACTGGTACTGAAGGAAGGCACCCCCATCATGCTCCTAAGGAACTTATCTCCACCAAAGTTGTGCAATGGAACCAGACTGGCAGTCAAAAAGCTCATGCAACATGTCATTGAGGCTACCATCATCTCAGGCTGTGCCAGAGGGGAGGATATTCTCCTTCCTCGAATTCCTATGATACCAACTGACTTACACTTTCAATTCAGAAGGCAACAGTTCCCTCTGAAAATTTCTTTTGCTATGTCCATCAACAAGGCCCAGGGGCAGACTTTGAAGGTTACTGGCATCAACTTACTCACACCCTGTTTTTCACATGGCCAGTTGTACGTGGCATGTTCCAGAGTTGGTGCATCCAGGAATCTGTTCATTTTAACCCCGTCAGGAAAAACAGAAAATGTTGTCTATCCACAGGCTCTCAAATAACAGAGTGCTCCCACCTTCATCTACTCCTCCCATGAGGTTGCTGGCTGAACCTCATTTAATTACCTCAAAACTCTCACTGGCCATCTCTGTGCCTCCTTTGTAAAAGCTTGCAGCAACAGAGGACTCCTTCAGGATCACATTCGTTGGCATCCAACGATCACAGAAGCTGCTCTGTCTTACTCCCCCAAAAGGCTACGACATCTCTTTGTGGCGATCCTTCGCTCTAAGGGATTCATTCCACTGGCTGTTGCCTCATCAGGAATCGCTGCAACTCTTCTGGAAGGAGGTCACACTGCCCACTCAACCTTTCCTCTCCCTCTGGATCTGAATAGACAACAACACCCAGTGTGTAACATTACCACAGCAACTGCTGAGCTGCTTCCAAAGTCTAAAGTCATTGTGTGGGATGAGTGTACAAAGACCCAGAAGAGGGCACTTGAAGAACTCAACAGCACTCTACAAGATCTGAGAGGCTGCATACCTACTACAAGATAACAGATTTAACAGTGTAATGTTGAATACATTTTTATTGATTATAAAATCACTCTGTACAATACCAAACCCATTGGGTTTGCAAAACTTTACCAGAACAAGTATTCACTCAGTCTTTGGTTGTAACTCCACCATTTTGTAAAATGTTCTATTGTTCTACATTATTGGCATAAATGTTCACTGTTGATTTCTAAACTGACCTCTAAATGACTGAGATAGTATCTTTTATTTCCCTATTCAACTCATACACTGAAACTTTGTGAATAATGTTATATCACTCCTGGGTCCCCCACAATCCCCTCCCCCCCCACCCCTTCCCCTTCCTCCCCCTTCCCCCCAGTCGCTCTCTCTCTTTCCCCCCAGTCGCTCTCTCTCTTCCCCCCCAGTCGCTCTCTCTCTTCCCCCCGTCGCTCTCTCTTTCCCCCCAGTCGCTCTCTCTCTTCCCCCCCAGTCGCTCTCTCTCTTCCCCCCGTCGCTCTCTCTCTTCCCCCCAGTCGCTCTCTCTCTTCCCCCCCAGTCGCTCTCTCTCTTCCCCCCGTCGCTCTCTCTCTTCCCCCAGTCGCTCTCTCTTCCCCCAGTCGCTCTCTCTCTTCCCCCCAGTCGCTCTCTCTCTTCCCCCTGTCGCTCTCTCTCTTCCCCCCTGTCGCTCTCTCTCTTCCCCCCTGTCGCTCTCTCTCTTCCCACCCGTCGCTCTCTCTCTTCCCCCCCAGTCGCTCTCTCTCTTTCCCCCCAGTCGCTCTCTCTCTTTCCCCCCAGTCGCTCTCTCTCTTCCCCCCCAGTCGCTCTCTCTCTTCCCCCCGTCGCTCTCTCTTTCCCCCCAGTCGCTCTCTCTCTTCCCCCCCAGTCGCTCTCTCTTCCCCCGTCGCTCTCTCTCTTCCCCCCAGTCGCTCTCTCTCTTCCCCCTGTCGCTGTCTCTCTTCCCCCCTGTCGCTCTCTCTCTTCCCCCTGTCGCTCTCTCTCTTCCCCCCTGTCGCTCTCTCTCTTCCCCCCAGTCGCTCTCTCTCTTCCCCCAGTCGCTCTCTCTCTTCCCCCCAGTCGCTCTCTCTCTTCCCCCTGTCGCTCTCTCTCTTCCCCCCAGTCGCTCTCTCTCTTCCCCCACGTCGCTCTCTCTCTTCCCCCCCAGTCGCTCTCTCTCTTCCCCCCAGTCGCTCTCTCTCTTCCCCCCCCAGTCGCTCTCTCTCTTCCCCCCCCAGTCGCTCTCTCTCTTCCCCCCCCAGTCGCTCTCTCTCTTCCCCCCCAGTCGCTCTCTCTCTTCCCCCCCAGTCGCTCTCTCTCTTCCCCCCCAGTCGCTCTCTCTTTCTCTCTCTTCCAACAACAACATGCCCTCAAAAGACCCTCGGCACCGCCGGGCACTTCAGCTATATATATATATATTTTCCCTTTCTTTTTTTTTAATCCACACTTTCGTCTGGGCTTTTTTCTTCCCTCCCACAGGGCAGCTGTCCATCATTCTGCCAGCGCCATTCACACTTCATCTAGAGCCATCCTTTGTTCCTTGAATATCTCTTAATGTCTCTCAATGTCGCTTAATCTCTCCTGCTTTCTATCCTATCTCTGACCTTTCCTTTTGTTCTTTCATCCCCTCCCCCTTTTCCCAGCCCTCACTTGCTTTAAAATCTATCCCGTCTCCTGCTTTTCTTCCAGTTCTGACGAAGGGTCTGCGACCTGAAACATTAACTCCGTTTCTCTCTCCACGGATGCTGCCCTGGCCTGCTGAGTTTTACCAGCGTTTTCTGTTGTTATTTCAGCAGGGAAGTTTGTCACCTTCGTCAGACCCTACTCTTAGCTACGCATATCGTACGCAGGGCGCTCTTCCATTGCCTCCCCCACCCCCCCTCAGTCAACGTTTGAATTTCCCTTAATGAGATTTCAGTTAATGAGCCACTCAGCTTTCAGCAGAACACAGGAGAGGAAGTACTGCTGCCAACATATTTGGTAGGAGGGGCTTTTCATTCGGTAAACAGGGGGCAGTGACTTGCCTTCACGGAGGGCCTAAGAAGGCCACCCACAAACGCGGACAAGGGTCAGAATTAAAAGGACAGATCAGCTGTAACTTATCATCAAAGAGTCTTTCTGAAACGTGCCTCATGAATGTTTTTCACTGTTTGCCTGATAATGGTCGACGTACATGTATATATCTCGGGTCGCCAACGCCGGTTGGACATATACTCCTGGAGCTTTTGTCACATGACCGCTCGCCTCCAACCGCCCCGCCCCCACACTCCCGCCATTGGTCGCCCGACACGCCCATCCTCGCAGCGCCCCGCCTTCCCGCGGCCAATCGGAAAGCGAACAGACTCTTCGTTACCCGATTGGTTGACTCTTTACTGTTGGGCAATATATTTTTCCCATGTCCGATATTTTTATTAACTAATAAACAAATGTGCAAAGAAAATTTTTAATGCCCAATGATTTTTTTTCTCCCGGGTTTTGCTCACGGCAGTGTCCTGGAGGCTAGTCTTTAATCCCTGGAGACTCCAGGGCAAGCCTGGAGGGTTGGCAACCCTAGTGTTGTATTGAAGGGATAATTACTAGTCCTAGCCCTTTTCGGGCTACCCCAGATCAGGCATATTCCCCAGAAGTTCAGCTTCAACTAAAGTTAAAGATAGCCGAATTCTATAAGACACTTAATTGGGTCTAAAGGTTCAGACTATCTCTCCCTAAAGGAAAGGAATGACGTGAAGATGTTACCGTCCCCCGGTTAGCACTTTTAATAAGTTTAACTAGACTGTAACCTTCCGGATATTATGAGGGTCCGGAAAACCCCCCCAGAATTCTGCAACTCCTTACAAAAGAGTGTACAGAAATTGAGTTCGCGAGTTTGATACAGAAATACTACTTGAGACAATTCTAAAAATATATAGATTTAGTTAAGAGCCGACATAAAGTCAATCGCAACTTTAACAGCTCAAAAACAAATAGCTTACATTTCTTATCCTCAGAGATTCTTATTCTCAAATCTTAACTTCGTACATTTTTATATTTCTTATTCTTAATTCTAATCCAGAATATTCACCAAAATCAAATTAAAAGTATCTTGATCCCCGAGACTCAGAGATAAAAACTTATAGAGCGTGCCTCTGAAGTTGAGAAAATCGCTTTGCCCCTTTCCAGCGACTTCTGACTGTTTATCTGAAAAGCTCTATTTTTATACATTTTTTTAGTGGTTTATCTTTTGAAGTTTTCTGCTGATGTAAGCTAATTATCTCTAGTCATTTTCCTGTTGACTTTTCTCTATACTTACTGCCAATTCAACTGTTAGCTTGCAAACTTTTGTCTGCTGTTTAGGTGTTTCAAAACTTAACATAAAAAACAATATGACAGCAGTATTTATTTGATGTCATTCTTATCAAAGGTCTTCCATTCAATTCTTAATATTGGCTTAACTGTTTGAAAGCAGACGTCGTGTCTACTAACTATTCCATTTTCAATACAAGAACCATGCAATTGCTTGGTGTCATCTATTGAAGTCATATCTTCAAAGTGTTCTGTTGGTATCATATTTACAACATGTAAATTAAAGACACTTCAACTAGGGTGTTTGTTTTCCTAGCCATCTTAGTTGGTTATATTATAATCGTGTTTCCTGTTTCATTTGATGTTACTTTTACAAAGGCACATGGTTTTTTAATATTCTGTGTTGATGTTCGAAGTGTAAGTTTTTAACACTTTACTTGGGTCATTCCATTGTGTTTCTCCCAAACTCCAGACCTTCTGGAAGCGCCAAACTGCTATTTCAATAGGGCCATTGTTTTAGTATTTTTAACCAATTCCCATTTCAAAAGCTTGTGTGTTAACACTTCATCTTATCTCAGAAGCCTGTATTGACACAGCCTGTGTCACCGAGGCTTTCCAGACTTTTAAACTCAGTATGTCATGTTTTAATATTATCAGAAATCTGTTCATACGATGGTGTATCTCTTGGAATATGGCTTTTTCCTTTACAGTATCCCCCTGACCACACAACACCAATTGCGCTCCTTGCCAATTTATTACACAGATTGACTATTGAAAAAAGGAAAGACTTGCACTTGTACGGCAGCTGATCGATTCTCTGAGAAATCACTCGAAGCACTTCGCACACGGCGTGTTCACTGTTATGCAGGCAAACACAGCAGCCGATTTGCACACAGCAAGATCCCACAGGCACCCATGAGTTGAACGGTCAGTTAATCTGAATTTGGCGCTGTCGGGCACCAGGTGAACTCCCCCTGCTTTTCATCAAAACTTGTCATGGCATCTTTAATGTTCGCCCGAGTAGGCAGGCTGGGCCTTGGTTTATCATCTTGTCCAATGGTTGGCCCCTCTGGCGTTGCAGCACTGCCTTAGTGTTGGACAGTATTATGTTTTTATTCTGTATTTTGTTGCTTCATTTTTGCTGGCAGCGGGTGTCAGTTTGGATGCAAGCTGCTAGTACCTGCAATGTTCTTGGTGTCTGATGACATTTGCTGATAAGACACTTACTGATTGCGATCGCACTGTGGCTGCACTGACTGCCAGAAAATGGTGTGTGCACACTGCACATTTTAAAACGGTGGGGCAGTAACACAATGCCCTGTGTCTCATTGATAACTAAGACTCACTTAATCGTTAAGCCTTGCGTATAAACGTCACCATGCATCAGGACATGGAACTCATCACCAATCTCTCCCCTTTACAACTGTCGTGTATTATCACCTGGTTTGTCACATGGTTTAGTATGAGCATGCTCAGTTTGCTCTGGACTAGTAAACAAGCACGTGGACTAGCAACTCATGGTGTCTCTGTCCTTCATTTGTTCTACCCACATATATTACATTTTTGGCGACGAGACTGGGATTCCAAAGCCATTTTTAGCAATTATGGAAGGACACAGTGTTCAACCTTCGAGTGGAAAAAGTTTAAGGTGAATCTGTGACACCTAAACTGAATTTTGCAATGTTTTTCTGTTAATGCTGATGCAGAATTGTCTGTGCTTCATCTTTGTGTGTATGTGTGTATGTAACCCTAACCCTAAATGCAGCAACGGCGTTGATTCTCACAGGTACACAGGTAGCGTGCTGAGTCACTGCTCGACAGGGTCGGGACAATCATGGCCGCTCCTACGGGATTCATCGGAAGCCTCGGCCTGTATGACTGAGCTCGCGAACCATTCAGTTCTTACATTGAGTGGATGGAGATTTTTTTTAAGGCCAATAACATTATTGAAACCGAAGGAGCAGACGAGAATGTTCAAACTCAAACTAAAGTAATTCGTGAACCGAAAAAAGCAATTTTTCTAACGGAGATCGGGCCAGATGTCTACGGAATGTTGACAAACCTACTCGCGCCAGAGAAAGCGAAGGATGCGTTGTTTGAAGACAATGTTGAGAAACTCGAGGACCATTTTGATCCAAAGACATAAAAAATCACAGAGAGATATAAGCTTGGTACCAGAAACCAAAAACAAAGTGAAACCATCAGTGAGTACATTGCAGCTCTTAAAAACCTGTCTTTGCATTGTAACTTCGGCACTTTGTTGGATCGTGCGTTGCGAGGTAAGCTTGTGTGTGGACTGGTGGATGAGCACACAGTCCAAGTTACTGAACACTCCGAACCTAATGTTTGACATAGCATGCAAAATTGCCCTATCTATGGAGATGGCGTCTAAGAATGCTAGGGAGCCCCGTCCAACTCAAGTGACTAGTGCAGCTGAGGTCTACAGTCACAAAGCCACCGCCAAACCTGTCCGTAAGGGGGACCCTGAGCTTCCGGTCGCCTGTCACTTTAATTCTCCGCCCCACTCCCACTCAGACCTCACTGTCCTCGGCCTCTTACATTGTTCCACTGAAGCTCAACGTAAGCTCGAGGAACAGCACCTCATCTTCCGATTAGGCACTTTACAGCCTTCTGGACTCAACATAGAGTTCAACAATTTCAGATCATAACCTCGGCCCCTATCATATATATATTTTTTTTATCCACACCTTTTGTTTGTGTCTTTTCTTCTCTCCCACGGGGCAGCTGTCTTTCATTCTGCCAGCGCAATTTACACTTCATCTCGAGCCATCCTTTGTTTCTTAACCTGTCCCATTACCATCTCCTCTCGCCTTGAATATCTCTTAATGGGCCAAAAATTCGGGTTGGGGGCTTCCCGCGGGTGCAAGCCCCCGATCTGCACTCACTCTGCGCGCTGACATCTGAAGCCCGGGCCTGCTTGCATTTCCTGTCACAGGCCCGGTTCAGATGTCAGCGCTCTGTGCTTACCTGATCCAGCGGCGTAGTTAGTGCGATGTGCCGGCTGGGATCAGGTGAGCACTGTACAACCAATCAGGGGAGGGGAAGGTTCATTCATGAGTTTGAGAGTAAGAACTGTCAAACTCATGAAAACTACAGGGGCCCAAAACACTATTTAAACTATAAATAAAAATTTAAAAAACATCCCAATCATTAAATTAAGTATAAATAAGTTAAAAAAAATAATTTAAACAATAATTTAAAAAAAAAAAAAAAAAATTTTTTTTAATAAAAAGGGTCTAAAACTAAACTTACCTTATTGTAGATTCTTTAAAATAATAAACCTGTGGGAAAAAAAATTCTAAATTACACTAAAACACCACTTACCTGTAAAAAAAAATACTTACGTGTGCTTTTTACAAGCGTAAAGACCGGAGGCCTTTACACATGTGCAAATCCCCCAAAACAGAGGAAATCCAAGACGCACGCGCTGCCCCCTACAGCGCACGTGCTAGCCTCTTCAACTCTTGGGTTGGAGGAGAGGAAATGCCGGTTTTCAGCGCATGCGCTGTGCATGCTGAAAACCGGCATTTCCTCCGGCCAGACGCGTGAGTACCCCGACCGTACTCACGCGTTTGGGGAGGAATTTCTGCCCCAATGTCTCTTAATGTCTCTTAATCTCTCCTGCCTTCTATCCTATCACAGACCTTCCCTTTTGTTCTTTCCTCCCCTCCCACCTTTCCCAGCTCCTACACTTGCTTAAAAATCTGTTCCATTTCCTGCTTTTTTCCAGTTCTGATGAAAGGTCATCGACCTGAAACGCTGGGGTCGATTTTCCTGAAGCTGTCAGGAAGAAGGCGGGACTACAACTTTCGGGTTTTAGACCTGCCTACTTCGATGTCCGGCCAATCCGCGCGATTTTCCCTTGATTGACCTTGTTGAGCCCGCCCAGCAGGCTCAGCAGGCCAATTAAGGGCCACCCAGCAACAGGTGACGTCACAGACTGCAATTTCATCTGTCGAGTTCTTGACAGATGAAATATCAGTGTTTCACAGCTGTTTGAAGCTGCCAAACACTGACAGTCTGAGTTCTAACATGAGTCCTTCTGCACAAACTCAGTTAGAACTCTCAGCAGCACTCAAAGCTGAAGGCTGTCACTTTTCACAGATCGCAGCCATTCAGCTTTAAGTGCCGGCTGAGTGATGGGCTCCCGACGCCTACAGGAAGAAAGGCTGTTAAGGTAAGTACAGGTAAGTAAAAGTTCTTTACACACTTTAGACACACCAAACACACTTACCTTTGCACTCATGCACCCATCACTCACCTGAGCGCCGACATCGCGACCCCTCCAACTCCTTCAACCCGACGGCCCGCCTGCTCTACCTGGCGTGGTTTGGAGCCGTCGGGAAACCCACACGAAACACCTCCAAATAGGGATTAGGCTAAAAACTGCCTGTTAATTGGCACTAATCCCTTCCCGCCTGGTTTCGGCGGGTCCCAGTGCGGGGCGGGTACCCGCCGCCCCTGAAACTTGCGTGGGGTGGGGTTTTGGGCGGGATGGTGTCGGGACCCCCAAATTTGGGATTTTCCCCCCCCCACACGCCTGAAACCCCGCCTGACAGCTCCAGGAAAATCGACCCCGTTAACTCTGTCTCTCTCTTCACAGATGCTCACTACAATGGAAATCACTCACCACGGCCCTACCAATACAGAAATGTGAAGTGTTTTCACTGCCAGAAGCAAGGCCATATTTCAACAGCTTGCAGAGCCAGATCGAAAGCAGGAAGTAAGAACCATTCTAGTGGCAATGCAAAGCAGCGACAACAAAAGGGAGGAGTACACAATATTGAAGTGAACACACCTGATGTTGAAAAACTAGGCATCTACAGTATCTATGCCACTAGCGGCAACGCTGGCAGTCGTGAGAAAGACTTCTGTACAAAACTTTTGATCAATGACCAATATATTGATATGTGTATCGACACAGCAGCGGACTGCTCTACCATGAGTAAGGTCACATATGAGAGTAAGTTTAATCAAATACCACTTACAAAGAGTACCGTAGAGTTAAAAACCTACTCTGGAGAAACCCGAGAGACATGTGGATAAATGGAATATACAGTTCAGCACAATGACCAGTCAGTAAAGCTGCCTATTTTTGTAGCAAGCTACAACAACAGGCCAATCCTCATGGGCAAAGACTGGTTGAGAAAGTTAAAACTAGACTGGAAAAACATCTTCAGTGTAGATGCTTCAAAGAAGCGACTTGTCACAATGCTGAACAAGTACAAAAGTATGTTTTTAGACAGTTATGAGGACATCCCTGGGTATGACGCACATATCCGCATCAAGTCGAACGCGAAGCCTGCCTATTGTAAGGCAAGGCCAGTCCCCTATTGAACCAGTCCCCTATGTGTTGAAAGGTCAGGTGGAGGAAGTTAGCATATGATGCTTCTAGCTACGGTGTGGGAGCTGTCATAAGCCACGTAATGGATGACAGCCAAGAGAAGCCAATCGCATTTGCATCGCGAACCCTCACAAAGAGCGAAAGAAACTACGTGCAAATTGAAAAGGAAGCACTCGCCATAGTGTTTGGAATCAAGAAATTCCAACAGTTCCTGATTGGCAGAAAGTTTACCCTGATAACCGATCACAAACCGTTCCTAGCAATATTGGTGCTCAAATCTGCCGTCCCTGTCATGGCCGCATCAAGAATGCAACGTTGGGCAGTGTTGTTGTCACAATATGACTACACGATTGAATATCGCACTTCAAAGCAAAATGCAATCACAGATGCCTTTCCAGGTTGCCACGTGTTGGGAGTGAAGGTGAGATTTTCACGCTAGGTGCAGTTGACAAAGACCTTCCTGTGAATGCAACTGAGATTGCAAATGACACTCAAAAGGACTCAGTACTGAGAAGAGTGCATGAAAACACCTTGAATGGATGGAGGGATCAGTGTCTCGGCACAGAATTGAAACCATTCCATAACCGTCGTGCTGAATTGTCTTGTGAGCAAGGTTGTATCAAGGGGGGAAACAGAGTGGTGGTACCTACTTCTTTGAGTTCAGAACCAGAACAAAACAGCCTGAAAATTGGTTCAACATATTTTGTAAAGAGATCAGGAAGGCTCCACAAACCTGTTATTAAACTGGATTTGTAGTTCATTTGTAGCATTAGTAGTGGATTTAAAAGAAAAAAAGCCGGGAATTTTTGTTATGTGGTACATGTAACACTGGGAAATGTGGGACCATAGTTTTGTTGTATTTGAGAGGGGAATATGTACATTTTTTTAAGGGCAAAGCAGTGCAATGTATTATCACATGGTTTGTCACATGGTTTAGTCTGAGCATGCTCAGTTTGCTCTGGCCTAGTAAACAAGCACCTTGATTAGCAGCTCATCGTGTCTCTGTCCTTCATTTGTTCTACCCACATATATTACAACAGCCAAACTCACACAGATATATACAGACATACTCTTCTAAACTGTCTCTAAATCATAAAAAAGTGGTTATTTATTTAGTAAAAATACACAGAATCCTGCAAAACTATAATCCTCCTTGGAAAGACTCATTGTTGGAATAACTTTTCAAAACGGCTGAATCCAATTTTTTAAAAATTCATTCACGGGATGTGGGCGTCGCTGGCAAGGCCAGCATTTATTGCCTATCCCTAATTGTCCTTGAGAAGGTGGTGGTGAGCTGCCTTCTTGAACCACTGCAGCCCATGTGGTGAAGGTGCTCACACAGTGCTGTTAGGGAGGGAGTTCCAGGATTGTGACCCAGTGATGACGAAGGAACGGCCGATATATTTCCAAGTCAGGATGGTGTGTGACTTGGAGGGGAACTTGGAGCTGGTGATGTCCCCATGCGCCTGCTGCCCTTGTCCTTCTGGGTGGTAGAGGTCGCTGGTTTGGGAGGTGCTGCCGAAAAAGCCTTGGCGAGTTGCTACAGTGCATCTTGTAGATGGTACACACTGCAGCCACGGTGCGCCGGTGGTGGAGGGAGTGAATGTTTAAAGTGGTGGATGGGGTGCCAATCAAGCGGGCTGCTTTGTCAAGCTTCTTGAGTGTTGTTGGAGCTGCACTCATCCAGGCAAGTGGAGAGTATTCCATCACACTCCTGACTTGTGCCTTGTAGATGGTGGAAAGGCTTTGGGGAGTCAGGAGGTGAGACACTCACTGCAGAATACCCAGTCTCTGACCTGCTCTTGTTGCCACAGTATGTGGCTGGTCTAGCTAAGTTTCTGGAAATGAAACTGTTTTAATCGGTCTTTTTAAGTCAAATACAGGTGGCATATATTTGCTCTTGAAGAATCATAAACAAGGGGGTGATTTTGCCAATGGGGGCACGTTGAAGGCGGGCTGCTGCTTGTCGGGTCGTTGTCCCACCTCCATCGACTTGTGGCCAGCCCACACTATTTTCCCTTGATTGACCTTGTTAAGGCCGCTCAGCGGGCTTAGCAGACTAATTAAGGGGAAGCCGGTTACAGAGAACGTCAGCGTATGACGTTTCATCTGTCAAAACTTTTTGACAGATGAATTGTCATCATTTGACAGCTCTGTGAAGCTGTCAAACACTGACATTCTCTGTTGTTTGATGAGTCCTTGTATTCAAGACTCATCAAACCTCTTTTGTGAGCAGAAATTAGATGGTTGTTGCATCGGAGAATGCAGCAGCCATCTGTCAACTCTGCCGGTGAGATGCGAGACTCTCCGCATCCCCAATGGTTGAAGCCTGCAGGAAGAAACAAAGGTAAGTAAACATTTTCTATCATTTTCCACTCACCACACATATTTACCTCTCCACACTTGCACCCATCACTTACCTCCGCAGTGCACTTTTGCTCCCCGCAGACCCCCGCAGACCCACTGCTCGCGTCGGTGACCCTGGCGGGGTTTCCTGACGTTGGGAAGCTCGCGCCTCTGGTGGAAAAATGGGGATAATCCTCTTAACTGCCTGTTAACTACCTGTTCACAAGCAGTTAAGTGGCTGTAATCCCCTTCCTGCCTCCAGGAGATGGGACCCGGCGCGGGTCGGCTACCCGCCTCCCGGGGAGATGGCACGGAGGCGAGATGGGCACCCGCCCCCAGATTCTGCCATTTTCCCGGCAGTCCCGCCTCCATACCTGCCTCCCCAGGGCTGGCAAGATCGCACCCCAATAGTCATTTCAGCCCATTGACTCTGTGCCGGCAGCTCCTTAACTGCAGCTATCTAATCTAGTCTCATTACCTTGCCTCTTCCCCATATCCCTTTACTGTCTTCCTTTGCGAATACTTATCCAATTTCCGTTTTAAGTGATCTTATAGCCTTTGCCTCAACAGCCACTTGTGTAAAGCATTCCAGGTTCAAGAACGCTCTGCGTGAAAACAAAATTCTTCTAACGTCCCCTCTCGTCTTTCGAGTGGTAACCGGGTCTGTTGGGGTTAATTTCAACCTGTAGTAACTAGCGGAGCAGATCACTCTGCTAGTTACAGAACCTGCCCTGATTTCCATTCCATTGAAATCCAGTTACCCTCTGAAAACCATTGATTAATTTTGAAAACTTGTAGAATCGCACAGCACAGAAGGAGGCCATTCGGCCCATCCTGCCTGTGCCGGCTCTTTACGGAGCTGTTTACGGAGGTCATGGTCCATCAACAAAGACCCTACCCACCCCAGCCACAGTCTGTTCGCCCTCCTGCCATCTGGGAGACGCTACAGATGCATTCGCACCTGTACGACCAGATTTAGGAACAGCTTCTTCCCCAGGGCTGTCATCCTACTGAACTCCACAAATAAACTCTAAAGCCTGCACATCTGCCAATGCACTTTATTATGGTTATGTTTATGTTAATGTATTACAAGCCAAATGTATGTTGAATGTTTAAATGTCTTAATCTAAATGTACACTCTCGGGAGCCGCAAGCCTACATTTCGTTGTACTGCACTTGTGCACTAACAATGACAATAAAAGTTGATTTGATTTGATTTGAAAGAGCTCTCCAATTAGTCCCACTCCCCCCTGCTCTTTCCCCACACCCCTGCAAATTTCTCCTTTTCAAGTATTTATCCAATTCCCTTTTGAAAGTTATTATTGAATCTGCTCCCACTGCCCTTTCAGGCAGCGCGTTCCAGATCACAACTCACTGGAGTAAAACAATAATTCTCATCTCCCCCTGGCTTTTCTGCCAATTCTCTTAAATCTGTGTCCTCTGCTTACAATTAAGTTTTTTCAAATTTTAACTTCTATTAAGTCTCCCCTTAATCTTCTCTGTATCAGTGTAAGAAGCCCCAACATTTTGAGTGTTTAATCATAATTATAACCTCTCATTTTGCAGTATAATTTTAATGAATCTTCAGTGTACCCCTTCTAATGGCTCCAACTATCCTTGCTACAGTCGGGTGCCCAGGACGGTGCATGATATTACAACAGTGGATAAACTAACCTCTATTAGAAATTCAACACCACTTCCTTGCTTGTGTATTTAATGCTCCTATATATAAAACCCAGAGTCCCATTTAGGCACATCGGAAAAGGAGGCGGCCATTCGGCCCCTCAAGACTGTTCCGCCACTCAATTAGATCATGGCTGATCTGTACCTTAACTCCATCTGCCCGCCTTGGTTCTGTAACCCATAATACCCTTGCCAGATAAAAATCTATCAATCTCAGTTTTGAAATTTTCAATTGCCAACCCTGCCCCCCTTCCCCCGCCCCCCCCGCCGCCACCACCACCACCGCCCCCGGCCTCAACAGCTTTTTGGGAGGGGAGAGAGTTTCAGATTTCCACTGCCTTTCGTGTGAAGAAGTGCTTCCTGACCTCACCCCCGAATGGCTAATTTTAAGGTTACGCCTCCCCCTTCCCCTGGCCTCCCTCCCATCAGAGGAAATAGTTTCTCTCTCTCTCTCTCTACTCTGTCAAATCCTTTAATCATCTTAAACACCTCAATTAGGTCACCCCCTTAATCTTCTACATTCAAAGGTATACAACCCTAGTCTGTGCAACCTGTCCTCATAATTTAAACCTCTTAGCCCCGCTACACCTGCACTCCCACCTTGAAAAATCACATGCGTCTGCACCCGTAGTTCTCCCTGTTCCTGAACTCTTAAGAAGTATACCACTTAGGGCCTCATCTGGTATAATCCACACTGTGCAACAGCCATAAATTTCCGTAAGTATTCGGCCCTTATGTTATTTATGAGAGCTGTCCCATAATGCGAGCAGTGTGGTGTGTCAAAACAGCAGTTAACTAAGGAGACAAACCTAAACGTAAGATGATTGAAAGTACTGCATGAAATACAAATCGTGACTGCTGTTTCTGTTAAGGTTGTACGAGCCACCACTAAAGGTTTTCCAATGTCAAAGGCTGCAGGCAATATAGCCCACCTACTTCTGAAATATGATGAGGAATATCAGCAACACAAAGCCGCAAACAATACCATCGCTGTGTGATTTATTGGAAGCTTCAGGCTACATTTTCAAGCTTGGGAGGAGGAGGGAACTGCTGCAGTATGTTAAACGGCTATTACTCGCCGCTGATTATCCTTCATAACAAGGCAAACTCTACAGTGGGTGTTTACGAAAAAGTAAATGATCTATTTTGCCATTTTATTTGGTTTTTAAGAACTCGATGTGACTGGTGGGGTGGGCTGGGGTTTAACATTTGATAAATTCAGCCTTTTACATGGTCAAACAAAAAAAAGCAGACTCGGGGGAAGCTGTGTTGCATTTGCAGCTGCCATTTTGAAAACTGCCTCGCATTTTATATGAGATTGGTTTTAGTTTTCCCCTGTAGTGTCAGCGCTCTCGCCTCGGAGTCAGAAGGTTGTGGGTTCACAGTCCCACTTCTGGGACTTGAGCGCATAAATCCAGGCTGACACTCCCAGTGCAGTGCTGAGGGAGGGCTGCACTGTCGGAGGTGCCGTCTTTCGGATGAGACGTTAAACTGAGGACCCATCTGCTCTCCCAGGTGGACGTAAAAGATCCCACGGCACTATTTCAAAGAAGAGCAGGGGAGTTATCCCCGGTATAAAAACAGAAAATGCTGGAAATACTCAGCAGGTCAGGCAGCATCTGTGGAGAGAGAAACAGAGTTAACGTTTCAGGTTGATGACCTTTCGTCAGAACTGGAACTGGCTTTTTTCCAGTTCTGATGAAAGGTCATCGACCTGAAACGTTAACTCTGTTTCTCTCTTCACAGATGCTGCCTGACCTGCTGAGTATTTCCAGCATTTCTGTTTTTATTTTAGATTTCCAGCATCTGCAGTATTTTCTTTTTGTATTAGAGTTCTCCCCGGTGTCCTGGGGCCAATATTTATCCGTCAACCAACATAACAAAAACAGATGATCTGGTCATTATCACATTGCTGTTGGTGGGAGCTTGCTGTGCGGAAATTGGCTGCCGCGTTTCCTACATTACAACAGTGACTACACTTCAAAAAGTACTTCATTGGCCGTAAAGCGCTTTGAGACATCTGATGGTCGTGAAAGGCGCTGTAGAAATGCAAGTCTTTCTTTCTTCACATCCTGAAAGTCGATCACCCTCCAATAGCTTACCCAAGTGACCATCCTTCATGAGTGCGCCTCGGCAGTGTGTGTTGACATGCTAGTTGGCTCTGGCTGCCATCAAAGCCAAGCTGACCCCTTCCCTCACCTCACATTCATATACATAAAACAACAACAACTTGCATTTATATAGAATCACGCAACACAGGAGGCATATTCGTCCCGTCGTGCCTGTGCCGGCTCTTTGAAAGAGCTCTCCAATTAGTGCCATTCACCGGTTCTTTCCCCACAGCCCTGGAAATTTTCCCCGATTCAACTATTGTATCTGCTTCCACCGCCCTTTCAGGCAGTGCATTATAGATTATAACAACCCGCTGCATTAAAAAAAAAAGCGCCCTATTTTCCCCCCTGGATTTTTTTGGGTCAAAATATAGTGCCTTTAACGTTGTAAAGCGTCCCAAGGCGCTTCACAGGAGCGTAATCAGACAACAATTGACAGCGAGCCACATAAGGAGATACTGGCCCAGAAATTCGGGTCGGGGGCTTCCCGCGGGTGCAAGCCCCCGACCTGCACTTACCTAGCGCGCCGGCCGTTGAACTGTGGGCCCGTGTGGGATTCCGATCCTGGGCCTCCTCCAACTGCCGGCGCGCAGTGCTTGCGTATCCCAGGGGCACAGTTAGTTCGAAGCGTCCCCTGGGATCACGTGGGCCATGGAGAGCCAATGGTAGCAGGGAATGCTTCATTCATAAGTTTGACAGGAAGAGCTGTCAAATCTATAAATACTATAAGCCCCAAAACATCACTAAAACTTCAAATAATTTTTTTTTTAAATCACATTTTTAAAATAACTATAAATTACATGAAATAACAATTTTAAACAATAATTTAAATTTTTGAAAAAATTAATTACATTTTCTAACGGCTAAAAATAAACTTACCTTTCTTTAAAGTATTTAAAAATAATAAACCTGTGGAAAAAATGTTTTAATTTTAATTAATTCACCACTTACCTTGTTAAAAGCAGGCCTTGCGCCTGCTTTTTTAAAGTGTAACTGCTGGAGACTTACCCTCCCAGAGAAACCTGCAAAAAAAACGGAAGTTCGATGCGCACACGCTGCCTCTCCGGCGCACGCGTTCCACCTGTCAGCCCCTTCTTTCAGGGGAACGGAAGTGCCGGTTTCCCGCGCATGCGCAGTGCATGCACGAAACCAGCACTTCCATTGGGCCTACAGGTGAGTACCCCGTGCGTACTCACCCGTGGAGACCCGAATTTCTGGGCCAATAGGACAGGAAGGAGGTAGGCTGTAAGGAGCGTCTGAAAGGAGGAGCCAGAGGAGAGAGGCGGAGCGGTTTAGAGAGGGAATTTAGGCCTTAGACAGTTGAAGGCACGGCCGCCATGCTCCATAGTACAGGAAACTTTGTGCTATCTGGAGGTGAGATATCCGGCAATCTGGAACCACCGCAAAAATCAGCAGCTGTTTTTTATTCTTTTTGTTTGTTTTTTTTGCTTTGTTTGAACAGTCAAGCTGTGCAAGGTCTGTAGCTATAGCAACAGCTTCAGCTACAGAGCTTTAGGGCCACACCCGAGTGTTTAGAAGCTGTTGCTAAGCAACAGTGTTTGTTGTCAAATACGGAGATAAGAATCTCCGTATCTCTCAACATTAACTCTGGAGAGTATGGCAGTTTTCAGGCACTGGCAGCAGCTCGGTCCCGTGGGTGCCGGATAGCACAAAGTTTCCTGTAGCTGCCCAGACAGACACATACACACCACGAGGCTGCAAACCCATTACCCAGTCCGCCAACAGGGAATTGATGTGTGCTTCTCTCCCGCTTTCCACCTAATCTGTAAGAAATTGGATTAAACCCACCCAATAGATCAGCAGTCGGCAATTATTTTTTTAAACCGTTTCTTCGTAGAAGTTATAAAAGAAGTAAAGGGCTGGATGTTATGTTACAGTTTATATAAAGCTCTGCTTAGACCCCCATCTGGAGGGACTGCATTCAGTTCTGGGCCCCGCTCCTCAGGAAGGATATATTGGCCTTGGAGGGGTAGCAGCGCAGATTCACCAGAATGATACCCGGGATAAAAGGGTTAAATTATGAGGATGGTACATGGAGTTAAGATACAGGTCAGCCATGATCTAATTGAATGGCGGAACAGGCTCGAGGGGCTGAATGGCCTCCTCCTGTTCCTGTGTAGTTCCAGTCATAGACAACGGCTGTCTGCCAGTCAGCTGCTGTGACAAGAAATGTTTTACCAGCATGGGGAAACAATCTATGCCCATCAACAGAAGGGCACGTTATCCATTATTTTCGGCATGTTAATCTAAGTCCTAAACCAAGTATTACCAAAAAAATACCAATTTGGACTAAGTTGAGGTTTGCCATTTATCCCTCAAACACATGGGGGTACGGTAGCATAGTGGTAATGTCACTAGGCTAGTAATCCAGAGACCTGGACTAATGATCACATGAAATGTAAGTTTACATCCCACCACAGCAGCTGGGGGGGATTTAATTTCAGTTAATTAAATAAATTTAGAAGTGAAAAGCTAGTATCAGTAATGGTGACTGTGAAAATACCAGATTGTCAGGAAAACCCCCTCTGGTTTACTAATTTCCTTTGCCTACGTGTGACTCCAGTCCCACAGCAATGTGGTTGACACTTAATACCCCTCTGAAATGGCCCAGTGAGACACTCAGATATTCCAAACCACAAGGACTGCTGCGGTTCAAGAAAGCATCTCACCACCACCTTCTCAACGACAATTAGGGATGGGCAATAAATGACGGCCTTGCCCATGACGCCTACATCCCATGAATGAATAAATAAATAAAAAGAATACTGACAAAATTTATTTCACTTTGCTTTCATGGTGCATTGGAAAACAGCAAAGTGAATCTACATCCTCATTTTGGCACAAGCTTAGCAACCTGCCAGAGTGCAGAAAAACTGGGCCCTGGCGCCTAGCATTTCCACCCATCTTTAACTTTAATCACTTGCATGTGAGTTCTGGCAGAAGAAATTTTGTAAAGCATACTTGATGAGTGTTATTACAAAAGCTTGTACTATATCACCCTGGTGTGGGTAATGTGTATTTTCTTTCATGAGTGTTAAAGACTTGCATAAGTCTCAAGTCCCACAGGCCAACTTGTGTTAAGTGACACTTCAAAAACGAAAAATAATACATCACGGCCAAAGAATATATTTGATTTTTTAAAATTGTTTTGAGGTCTCACTTCTTGAAAATGGATCTGTTAACAGCGAATTAAAAAGGGGATGCCATTTTGTTTCTGATACCTGTCTGGTTGGGAGCAATATTGGCAATGGGCCTATAAACTGGCATGACCCTGGTAGAAATCTGGCATATACAATTAAGATAATAAACCATTAATTACCACAAAAATTTCTGTAATGCAAAACAAGAATTATGGTATTACGGTCCCATTACCATCTCCTTTTGCCTTGAATATCTCTTAATGTCTCTTAACCTCTCCTACCTTCTATCCTATCACAGGCCTTCCCTTTTGTTCTTTCATCCCCTCCCCCCTTTCCCAGCCCCTACACACTTGCTTAAAAATCTGTTCCATTTCCTGCTTTTTTCCAGTTCTGACGAAAGGTCATCAACCTGAAATGTTAACTCTGTTTCTCTCTTCACAGATGCTGCCTGACCTGCTGAGTATCTCCAGCATTTTCTGTTTTTATTTCAGATTTCCAGCATCTGCAGTATTTTCTTTTTGTATATTGGTATACTTCTTGTGTTCGTACCCAAAGAACCAGGTGACACAATTATGAGCTAAAGAACCAAGAAATACAGCTGAGAAATACAACAAATTAAGCATCTTTGACTCTAGTACATAGGAAAGGACATAGGAACAGGAGGAGGCCATTCAGCCCCTCGAGACTGTTCCACCATTCAATTAGATTACGGCTGATCCGTATCTCAACTCCATCCACCCGCCTTGGTTCCATAACCCTTTATGCCCTTGCCTAACAATAATCTATCAATCTCACTTTTGACCTCACTGTGATTTGTGGTGGAAGAGCGGGGGATGAATGGGACTAACTGGACAACTCTTCCAAAGAGCCAGCACAGGCGTGATGGGCCAATCGGCTGGCTTCTATGCTGTAAGATTCTATGATTGCATGAAATTGGGGAGTTTGCCATGATTGAATTTTTGGGTTGGCGTTGGCAGGCTAATTGTTTTGAGACATCATGTGCTTTGCCAGCTGTAGCTCTGAGTGTCAGCCGTGGCTCAGTGGGTAGCACTCTCGCCTCTGAGGGAGCGCTGCACGTCGGAGGTGCCGTCTTTCGGATGAGACGTTAAACCGAGGCCCCGTCTGCTCTCTCAGGTGGACGTAAAAGATCCCTCAACACTATTTTGAAGAAGAGCAAGGGGGAGTTATCCCCGGTGTCCTGGGCCAATATTTATCCCTCAACCAACATAACAAAAAACATTATCTGGTCATTATCACATTGCTGTTTGTGGGAGCTTGCTGTGCGTAAATAGGCTGCCACGTTTACAACAGTGACTACACTCCAAAAGTACTTCATTGGCTGTAAAGCGCTTTGAGACGTCCGGTGGTCATGAAAGGCGCTATATAAATGCAAGTCTTTCTTTCTTTGAGAAGTGGAAGATAGTCAACAGACCACTTGCTTGCAGGAGCCAAGCAATTTAGAACATGAAGGAGGAGTCCCTGATGTAAAAATAACCTTTGTCTTCAAATCACCTGTTGGCTACGAGAGATATGGGCAGTTGTATGTCGGTCAATCACACAATCTATCTTCCCCTCACCTCCCCTTTCAGCATTCCGAAGGGACCACTCCCTCCGCGACACCCTGGTCCACTCCTCTATCACCCCAACACCCCTTCCCCTTCACCTTCCCGTGCAAGCACAGGAGATGCAACACATGCCCTTATACCTCCCCCTTTCCCACTGTCCAGGGCCCCAAACACCCCTTCCAGGTGAAACAGCGATTTACTTGTACTTCTTGCAATTTAGTTTACTGTATTCGCTGCTAGCGATGTGGTCTCCTCTACAGTGGGGAGGCCAAATGCAGATTGGGTGACCGCTTTGCGGAACACCTCCGTTCAGTCTGTAAGGGGGACGCCGAGCTTCCGGCCGCCTGTCGCTTTAATTCTCCACTTCACTCCCACTCTGACCTCTCCATCCTCGGCCTCTTGCATTGTTCCACGGAAACTCAACGGAAGCTCGCGGAACAGCACCTCATCTTTCGATTAGGCACTTTACAATCTTCTGGACTCAACATAGAGTTCAACAATTTCAGATCATAACCTCGGCCCTGTAAAGTCCGCGCCTCAATAATACACGGATTTCGGGAGAACAGTTTAACAGGTACTTTACTGAACAAGAGGCAGCTTGAAACTGAAACTACAGAAGCCTGCTAGGGCCTTTTATACAGGGGTGGTCACTGCCGGTACTGCAGTCTAAGACCAGTTATTCCCTTAAAGGTACATACACAACAATTCCTCCCCTTTTAGACAAACAGTACATAACATTCATTTAACAACTAAATAATAACTAATTACAATTACAATTTTCTCAGTAATATATACATCAACTGAAATAGTCATTTATAAGTTCAGTCTTTGAGGAGGCTTCCTGATCCGGACTGGATAGCGCCTTTCTCGAGTATCCTGTTCTGGCGGTGGAGTCAATTCTGGCTCATTGTCATTGGTTGGTTCGTCAGCTTCCAATACCCCTGCTTCTGAGGTAGACGCAATCTGTACTTCGGGCTCATTGCCAGGTGCACATGCTTGTGGTACAGGTTTGGCTTGTTCCTGGGACTCTAGAATCTGGTCAGCATGGCATCTCACGATGCTCTCTCCAACGTCCACTGTGTACATTAGTGGTCCCTGCTGTGTGCATATCGTGCCTGGCTGCCATTTTTCTGTCGGTAGTCGCGGGCCAAGACTGGTTGCCCTATCTTGAAGCTCCTGGTTGGCTTCTCATTTATGTGCTGGAACTGCTTATCCTCAACATCTCGTCTTATGTTTGGTTTGAGCAAATCCAAGCGACATCTTAGTCTCCGGTTGAAAAACAGTACGGCTGGAGTTTGGTTGGTTACTGCATGTGTCGCATTCCGGTAAGCAAACAGGAAGTTATCCACCTTGTGTTGCAGTGGTATGTCGTCATTATACATTGCCTTTATGGCCTTTTTAAAGGTCTGAACAAACCTCTCAGCCAATCCATTTGTGGCTGGATGATATGGGGCAGATGTGTAATGTTTCACCCCATTATTCTTCAGGAACCTCCGGAAATCCTCAGACACAAACTGTGGGCCATTGTCGGAACAGATCTGTTCTGGCAACCCATTCCTGGCGAAGATGGTCCTTAGGACTGCAATAGTTTTCTCCGTGGTGGTGGAGGACATTTTAATGACCTCTGGCCATTTCGAATGGGCGTCCACAGCGATTAGAAACATTGAGTCCATGAATGGACCAGCGAAATCAATGTGTACCCGTTGCCATGGAGATGAGGGCCACTCCCATGGATGTAGTGGGGCCTGTGGTGGAGCGTTTAGGACCTTCTGGCATCCTGTGCAGCTCTTGGTCATATCCTCGATTTCTTTATCGATTCCCGGCCACCACACAAACGCCCTGGCTAGGCTCTTCATTTTTACCCCTCCCAGATGACTCTCGTGAAGCTCATTGAGTACTCTATCGCTCAACTTGGGTGGAATTACCACTCGGGATCCACACATCAAGGTTCCCCGGCACACTGACAGCTGTTCCCTCCTTGGCGAGAATGCTGGCAACAGTGAGTCGCCATATGCTGGCCATCCCTTCACCGTCAAATCAGAGACCCGAGAGAGTGTCGGGTCATTTCGGGTTTCCTTCTCAATACTTGCGTTTGTAACAGGCAAACATTCGACTATGGTCGCATGGAATATCTCCACCGGGTCCACTGCAGGTGCTTCTTCTGCCGTAGGCAACGGTAGGCATGACAGCCCATCAGCATTTCTATGTTGTTTCGTACCGTTGTACTCTATGTCATACTGATGTGCCCCTAGAAAAAGTGACCATCTTTGCAGCCGTTGCGCCGTCATCACCGGAACGCCCTTCTTTGGGTTAAAAATTGAGACCAGGGGTTGATGATCTGTCAGTAGGGTGAATTTCGGCCCGTGCAGATAGTGATTGAACTTCTTCACCCCCCACACCAGGCTGAGGGCCTCCCTGTCAATCTGGGCGTAGTTACGCTCGGCTGAGATTAGCGAGCGCGATGCAAAGGCTATTGGCCTCTCTGAACCGTCACAGAATTTGTGTGACAGCACCGCTCCAATGCCGTAAGGTGACGCATCACATGCCAACCGAATCGGTAGTGTTGGGTTGTAGTGGGCCAATACTTCTTTTGAAGTGATTTGGCATTTACATTCCTGAAAGGCACGCTTACACTCATCACTCCATTTCCATGTTACACCAGTTTGAAGGAGGGCGTTCAGTGGGTGCAGAATTGTAGATAAATGCGGCAAGAACTTATGGTAGTAGTTCACCAACCCGAGGAACGACCTCAGTTGCAACACATTTTCTGGTGCTGGAGCCTTGACTACAGCCTCAATCTTGTCCGGCGACTTATGCAACCCTTCCTCATCAATCATGTGGCCCCAAATACGAGATTTGTCTCCTGAAGAACTCACATTTGGGACGGTTGGCTCGTAGCCCATATTCCTGCAATCTCGTGAGCACCTGTTCCAGGTTGGCAAGGTGTTCATTGTCATTTTCGCCCGTAACCAGGATGTCGTCCAAATAACACTGGGTCCCCGGGATCCCTTGCAGGACTTGTTCCATTGCCCTCTGCCACATAGCCGGGGCCGATGCTACCCCAAATACCAGTCGATTGTACTGGTAAAGGCCTTTGTGAGTGTTTATCGTGAGGTATTTCCTAGATGCTTCTTCCACCTCCATTTGTAGATACGCTTGAGGCAGGTCAATCTTTGTAAAACGTTTCCCTCCAGATAGTGAGGCGAAAATATCTTCTATCCGCGGAAGCGGATACTGTACTGTGTGCAGGACTGGGTTCACAGTCACCTTGAAGTCCCCACAGATGCGAACCTTCCTTGGCTCCCCAGGCGTGCTGCTCAATGCTTTCTTCATTACAGGAACGATGGGTGTGGCCCACTCGCTCCAGTCCACCTTAGACAGCACCCCCGAATGCTCCAGACTCTCCAGTTCAGCTTCCACAGCTGGGTGTATCGCATATGGCACCGGTCTGGCCTTGAAAAATTTTGGGGTTGCGTTATCCTCAATCTTTATGGTTGCCTTTACTCCTTTTAGAGTCCCAAGTCCTTGTTGGAACACCTCTTCCGCGTCAGATAGAATTTGTGACAGACGTCCAGGTGCGATGTCATCATCTTTTTTGTCAGTCACAGTTAGTGCCAGAATGGAATGCCAATCCAATTGTAGTCTTCGGATCCATTCACGTCCCAATAATGGTGGTCCTCCATCTCGTAGTATATACATGTATAGTTTCTGTGTTTCCTTTCCGTTATATTCAACTGGCACCCTTATTTTTCCTCTGGGGTAGACCTTTTGCCCCGTGTATGTCTTCAATACAATGGACGTGTCCTTTAAGGGTATGTGTGAGAATAGCCGCTCATCGTCTCGTCAATTCATGACAGTTAGGGCTGATCCTGTGTCCAATTCCATCTTCACTGGGGACCCTGCTATCATGAGGGTGACCCAAATGGTTCGGTGATCTTCTCCCGGAGTCCTTATCACTCTCCTGATCTTCTGAACTACTATCTGTCAGTTTCTTTACTTTCCTGTACTTTCGTGTTGGTCTTCTTTCCCGACCTGCAGACTCTTGTTATATGTCCCATTTTCCCGCATTGCCTGCAAATTTTGTCTTTAAACCAGCAGTCCTTCTGCTCATGGGTTGTTCTGCCGCAGCGATAGCACTTTTCGGCTCCATACGCCATTTCGTTAGCGCTGTATTCTTGCGGTTTCTGTTGTATTTCCGCAGCTCCCCGTGCTGCTGCTTCGTAGGATACTGCCACGCTGAAAGCCTGTTCTAGCGTCAGGTCCTTTTTTGAAAGTAGTCGTTTCTGGGTTCCTTCACTCTGGAGCCCGCAGACAAACTTATCCCGTAAGGTGTCTGCCAGTCCTGCTCCGAACTGGCAGTGCTTCGATAACTTGCGTAGTTCCGTAAGATAGTCAGCATTGCTCTCATCTTTGTGCTGGTTTCTTTTATGGAACTTGAATCTTTCTGCTATCAGCAGTGGTGTAGGGCTTAGATGTTCCTGTAAGATATGAACAATCTCCTCAAAACTTTTCTCCATTGGTTTAGCTGGGGTAATTAAATTCCGCAATAGGCCGTACGTACTCGCACCCATCAGATTTAATAATACCGACGCCCTCTTTCCAACAGCCACCTCATTTGCCTTGCAGTACACTTCAATTCTTTCCACATACGTGGTCCACTCTTCTACCTCGTTGTCGAAAGCAGTGATACTGCCACTTTTCGGCATCTTGGGCAATTTAAAATGGCACCTCCCGCGCTTTTGCTTCTTCCCCAATGGAATAAAATGGCGCCTCCCGTGCTTTTGCTTCTTCCCCAACGGGATAAAATGGCGCCTCCCGCGCTTTTGCTTCTTCCCCTTACTGCCACGCTGCTCCTATCGTTCTACGGGGTAATGGCGGCGACCCGCAGCTTCGGCGCATCTCGCTTTCCTTCCCCCCCGTTTAGTTTCTCTCCGCTGTCCTGTTCTCGAGCACCGACCGTGCCCTGTGCGCTCCACCCTCTCTCTCTTGTTTTCTTTTCCCGGCGACGCTGCGCGGCCCGATTTGTAGAGCCGCTCGATCAAGCTTGAGCCCGCCGCAGTCCGGAAGGGTCAGCGCGCTACCTGCTACCAGCACGATTCGCTGGAACCACAGTCTCTCCCGCAATTCTCCAAACACTGATGGATTCTTTGGGCTCAGACTACGACCTTCCAGGACCTTCCTTTCAGGCGAGATCCCCGTGAGATGATGCCACACTGCAGGTGAGTTCGAACTTACTCGTCGCCACTGTAAAGTCCGCGCCTCAATAATACACGGACTTCGGGAGAACAGTTTAACAGGTACTTTACTGAACAAGAGGCAGCTTGAAACTGAAACTACAGAAGCCTGCTAGAGCCTTTTATACAGGGGTGGTCACTGCCGGTACTGCAGTCTAAGACCAGTTATTCCCTTAAAGGTACATACACAACAGGCCCCTATCATATATATATTTTTTATCCACACCTTTTGTTTGTGTCTTTGCTTCCCTCCCACAGGGCAGCTGTCTTTCATTCTGCCAGCGCAATTTACACTTCATCTAGAGCCATCCTTTGTTTCTTAACCTGTCCCATTACCATCTCCTTTTGCCTTGAATATCTCTTAATGTCTCTTAACCTCTCCTGCCTTCTATCCTATCACAGACCTTCCCTTTCGTTCTTTCATCCCCTCCCCCCTTTCCCAGCCCCTACACTTGCTTAAAAATCTGTTCCATTTCCTGCTTTTTTCCATTTCTGACAAAAGGTCATCGACCTGAAACGTTAACTCTGTTTCTCTCTTCACAGATGCTGCCTGACCTGCTGAGTTTCTCCAGCATTTTCTGTTTTTATTACACCCAATCCCTCTGTTGGGTTTGCGCTAGCCAAGGCTACAGTGACCGAATGTTGTTTGGCGAGTCAGAGATCCCAATTCATGCAGAACGCACATGATGGGTGGTCACCCAGCTAGTCTGCAAAGAGCTTTCCATGAGCTCCGTTTCTTGCACCTGTATTTGGCCTGGCAAAGCGTCAATGGACTGTTACAACTACACCATCTGGTGGTAAATGATGTTTGCTCAGCAGATCTGACAAGTTGCATTGCAAGGCTGGGTCACGATTAAAAATGAATTTGCAGCAATTTCTGTCCAAAGCAAATCCTTTATATTCTGGCATCTATTTACCACAGCACACCTATATTGCTATGTGCAATTAATATAAGCACAGGCCCCATACTGCTTGAAAGTTCGTGCATCTGCGGTTTGTGGCATATCATACAACGCTCTATTGCCCCGTGACGCAGTGACAGCACCTCGAACAATGATCATATTTTTCCATAAAGCTCACTATTACTTAACCCCTGTGGGTCAAATCACCTCATCAAGTTCAGTGTTAAATCAATAAAGCCCCCAAGTTCACTGAACCAAGAGCTTCACCTACGATAGCAAAATACTGCAGATGTTGGAAATCCGAAATAACAACAGAAAATGCTGGAAAAACTCAGCAGGTCAGGCAACATCCGTGGAGAGAAATTTGAGTTGACGTTTCGGGTCGAACCCTTCTTCAAAACTGGAAAGAAAAGAAAATAGATTGAAGGCAGGGCTGCGATCGGACAAAAGAAGTGAAAGAAACAAAAGAGCTAGACGAGATGGTAATAGGCTGAGATTGGGTGTAAAGTGTACTGGCAGGGCAAGAGATAGCTGCCAGGTGTGAGAGAGAAACAAAAGGAAAGGCGGGGGGGGAAAAGGAGTGGAAAAATTACAAGAAAAAATGTGTAATAGGGGCCGAGGTTATGATCTGAAATTGTTGAACTCGATATTGAGTCCGGAAGGCTGCAGAGTGCCTAATCGGAAGATGAGGTGCTGTTCCTCGAGTTTACGTTGAGCTTCCGTGGAACAATACAAGAGGCCAAGGACGGTGAGGTCCGAGTGGGAATGGAGCGGTGAATTAAAATGACAGGCGACCGGAAGCTCGGGGTCGCCCTTACGGACTGAACGGAGGTGTTCCGCAAAGCGGTCACCCAATCTGCGTTTGGTCTCCTCAATGTAGAGGTACCCAAACAATCCGTGTGGTGCAGACAGACTTATTCTCTTCCCCATTGAGTGATTAGTTCCATCATCCGTACCTCACGGATTGTAAATGTTCACAGCATCGGTGCTGGGTCAAGCAAGGGTATTTCCTCTCTACTGAGATTCTCAAATTGCAATATAGGAAAGGAAAAGCGTTGGAAACATTAATGTAATGGTTTATGAACACTTGCTTTATTTCTTCCATGGGATAGGAGGTATAAAAAAAGAAAGACTTGCATTACTGGAGCGCCTTTCATGACCACCAGACATCCCAAAGCGCTTTACAGCCAATGAAGCACTTTTTGAAGTGTAGTCACTGTTGTAATGTAGGAAACGCGGCAGCCAATTTGTGCACAGCAAGCTCCCACAAACAGCAATGTGATAATGACCATGTGATAAAATGTTTTTAGTGATGTTGGTTGAGGGATAAATATATGAGAGAATAAATACTCGGGCACGGGCCCAGCTTGCTCAGGACATTCTTTAACAGGAACTAGTTAAGGACACAACTCGATCTCCATGTTGAAAAACAGTTGATTAAAGCCTTGTTTAATACTCAGACCAAGTGCCTAGTAGTTTTCTTATGTCACCGGGGAGAACTCCCCTGCTCTTCTTCAAAATAGTGCCATGGGATCTTTTACATCCACCTGAGAGAGCAGATGGGGCCTCGGTTTAACATCTCATCCAAAAGACGGCACCTCCGACAGTGCAGCACTCCCTCAGCACTCTACTGGAAGTGTCAGCCTAGATTTTTGTGCTCAATTCTCTCCAGTGGGGCTTGAACCTATTATATCTGTGTGTAATTGAGACACGGACTGCAGGAGTTGGTTATAACAGGTCTTTACTGAGTGGAGACAACCTGGAACTACTATGCAAAAGTTACTACACAGGCTTATATACAGGGGTGGTCACTACTGGTACTGCAGTATACAGGGGCTGCAGAATATAGTTCCTTCTGCAAAGTACATACACTACAATTCTTCCCCTTTTAGCTAAACAGTACATAACATTCAATTAATAACTAAATAACATATGTACAATTACAGTTGCTAGATACATTAGCTGAAGTTAAGCAATTATAAGTTCAGTCTTTGAGGAGGCTGCCTGATTCTGTCTGGATAACGCCTCTTTGGGGTATCAGGTTCTTCTGGCAAAGTTGATTCGGGATCAATGTCATTGTTTGGTTCGTCTGCTACCAATATCACCGATTCTGAGGTAGATGCAATTGGTACTTCGGTTTCATCACCGGGTGTATCGGATCGTGGTGTGGAATTGATGTTTTCCACTGACTCTACAATCTGGTCAGCATGGCGTCTTACAATGCTCTCTCCAACATCCACGGTATACATTAAAGGTCCTTGCCGTGTACAGATCGTTCCTGGCTGCCATTTCTCTGTGCGGTAGTCCCGGGCCAAAACTGGTTGACCTATCTTAAAACTCCTGGTTGGCCTTTCATTCATATTCTGAAACTGCCTGTTCTCCACATCTCTTCTGATGTTTGGCTTAACCAAATCCAAGCGGCATCGTAGTCTTCGATTGAAGAACATCATGGCTGGAGTTTGGTTGGTAACCTCATGTGTCGCATTCCGGTAGGCAAACAAGAAGTTATCCACCTTGTGTTGTAGGGGTATGTCTTCATTACACATTGCCTTGATAGCCTTCTTGAATGTTTGAACGAACCTCTCAGCCAATCCATTGGTGGCTGGATGATATGGGGCGGATGTGTAATGCTTAACACCATTGTTCTTTAAGAACCTCCGGAACTCTTCAGACACAAACTGTGGTCCATTGTCGGAGCAAATCTGTTCAGGCAGCCCATTTCTGGCGAATATGGTTCGTAAGACTGTGATAGTTTTTCTGTGGTGGTTGAGGACATTTTTATTACCTCTGGCCACTTTGAATGTGCATCCACCGCAATTAAAAACATCGAGTCCATAAATGGACCAGCAAAATCAATGTGCACCCTTTGCCATGGAGATGAGGGCCACTCCCATGGATGTAGAGGGGCTTGTGGTGGGGCGTTTTGGACCTTCAAGGGGAGGAATTACTACTCTCGATCCACACATCAAGGTTCCTCTGCACACTGACAGCTGTTCTCTTCTCGGCGAGAATGCTGGCAACAGTGGTTCGCCATGTGCTGGCCATCCCTTCACCGTTAAATCATAGACCCAGGAGAGTGTCGGGTCATTTCGTGTTTCCTTTTCTATGTTTGCATTCGTCACAGGGAGACATTCGACTATGGTCGAGTGGAATATCTCCACTGGATCCACTGCAGGTGCTTCTTCCACCGTCGGCAACGGTAGGCGCGACAATCCATCAGCATTCCCATGCTGTTTAGTTCCTTTGTACTCGATGTCATATTGGTGTGCCCCTAGGAAAAGGGACCACCTCTGTAGCCGTTGTGCTGTCATTATCGGGACGCCCTTCTGAGGGTTGAAAATGGAGACAAGAGGTTGATGATCAGTTAGTAGAGTAAATTTCTGACCGTGCAGGTAGTGATTGAACTTCTTCACCCCCCACACCAGGCTGAGGGCCTCTCTGTCAATCTGGGCGTAGTTACGCTCGGCTGAAGTTAACGAGCGTGACGCAAAAGCTATCGGCCTCTCTGAACCATCAAGGAATTTATGTGACAGTACCGCTCCAATGCCGTAGGGAGACGCATCACACGCAAGTCTTATCGGTAGTGATGGGCTGTAGTGAGCCAATACTTCTCTTGAAGTGATTAGGTCTTTACTTTTCTGAAAGGCCCGCTTACATTCATCGCACCATCTCCATGCTACTCCAGTTTGTAGTAGGGCGTTCAGTGGGTGCAGAATTGTGGACAAATTCGGCAAAAACTTATGGTAGTAATTCACCAATCCGAGGAATGACCTCAGTTGCGACACATTTTGAGGCGCTGGAGCCTTAACTACCGCTTCAATTTTGTCAGGGGACTTATGTAACCCCTCTTCATCAATCACGTGGCCACAATACGATATCTGTTTCTTAAAAAACTCGCACTTGGGGCGATTGGCTCGTAGCCCATGTTCTCTTAGTCTAGTGAGCACCTGCTCTAGGTTGGCAAGGTGTTCACTGTCATCTTCACCTGTCACTAGGATGTCGTCCAAGTAACACTGAGTCCCCGGAATCCCTTGCAGGACTTGTTCCATCGCTCTTTGCCATATCGCCAGAGCTGATGCTACTCCGAATACCAGTCGATTATACTGGTAAAGACCTTTGTGAGTGTTTATCATGAGATACTTCCTAGAGGATTCTTCAACCTCCATCTGCAAATATGCTTGTGCTAGGTCATTTTTTGTAAAACGCTTCCCTCCAGATAGTGAGGCGAAAATATCTTCTATCCTCGGGAGAGGATATTGTACTGTGTGAAGGACTGGGTTCACCGTCACCTTGAAGTCCCCACAGATGCGAACCTTCCTTGGCTCCTCAGACTTATTGTTTAACGTTTTCTTCATGACAGGAACGATGGGTGTCGCCCACTCGCTCCAGTCTACCTTAGATAACATGCCTGCATTCTCCAGATTCTCCAGCTCTGCCTCGACGGCTGGGCGAATTGCATATGGTACCGGTCTTGCTTTGAAAAACTTGGGAATTGCATTCTCTTCTATTTTTATCGAGGCGGTTACGCCTTTAAGAGTTCCCAGTTCTTGTTGAAATACCTCTTTAGCGTTAGCTAAGATTTTTGACAATCGTCCAGGTGTGACGTCGTCATCCTTTTTACGAGCCACCGTCAGTGCCTGAATGGAGTGCCAGTCTAAACTTATCTTTCTGATCCATTCATGTCCCAATAACGGTGGTCCACCAACTTGCAGTATGTACAGATACAATTTCTGTATTTCCTTGCCGTTGTATTCGACAGGCACCCATATTTTCCCTCTGGGGTATACTTTTTGCCCCGTATACGTCTTCAAGACAATGGATGTCTCTTTCAAGGGTATGTGTGAAAATAGCCGCTCGTAGTCTCGTCGATTCATGATGGTCAGGGCTGATCCTGTATCCAATTCCATTTTGACTTGGGACCCTGCTATCGTGAGGGTGACCCAAATGGTTCGGTGATCCTCTTTTGCGATTACGTTGTGAAGTTTGAGACAGCTTAGTCTCTTGTTCCCGGATTCACTATCGCTCATCTGGTCTTCAGAACTACTGTCCGTCATCTTTTGTACTTTCCTGTACTGTTCCTTAGTAGCCTTTTTGTTGTCGTTAGTCTTCTTCCCAGACCTGCAAACTCGTGCAATGTGTCCCATCTTTCCGCATTGCCTGCATATTTTGTCCTTGGACCAGCAGTCCTTCTGGTCATGGGTTGTTCTGCTGCAGCGATAACATTTTTCAAATCCCCGTGTCATTTCGCGGGTGCCGTATTCCTGTGGCTTTTGCTGTATTTCCGCAGCTCCCCTTGCTGCTGCTTCGTACGATACTGCCACGCTGAAAGCCTTATCTAGCGTCAGCTCTTTCTCTGAGAGTAACCTCTTCTGGGTTCCTTCACTCAGGAGTCCACAGACAAATTTGTCCCGTAGGGTATCTGCCAGTCCTGCTCCAAACTGGCAGTGCTTTGATAGCTTGCGTAGTTCCGTAAGGTAATCAGCATTGCTCTCATCTTTATGCTGATTTCTCCTGTGGAATTTAAATCTTTCTGCTATCAGCAGCGGTGTAGGATTTAGGTGTTCCTGTAGGATATCAACAATTTCGTTAAAACTCTTCGCCATCGGTTTGGCTGGAGTAATCAGGTTCCGCAATAGGCAGTACGTTCTTGCGCCCATTAAGTTTAGTAGTACCGATGCCTTTTTCTCATCGGCTACTTCGTTTGCCTCGCAATATACTTCGACTCTTTCCACATACGTGGTCCAGTCTTCTATTGCATTATCGAACGCAGTGATATTGCCAGTCTTCAGCATCTTGGAAATCTAAGATGGCGCCTCCCGCGCTTTGCCTTCTTCCCCGATTTAACAAAATGGCGCCTCCCGCGCTTTCCGTCTTCCCCGCTGCTGCTAGCGCTGTTGCTGGCGTTTTATGCCTTGATGGCGACGCCCTATGGTCTTCGCGCACTTCCCCCCACGCTGCTGCTAACGCCGCTCTCCGCGGTTCCCGTGGCAAACTGCAGCTCCTCGCGGCTTTCTGCGCTTTTAATTTCTTTTATTTCCCCGTCGTCGGAGCAACCCTGCGGGACACTTTCCTCCCTCTTCTCGGGTCTGTTCGCTGCCCGGCTTCGTAGCACCGGCCGCGCCCTCCACTCGCCCCCCGGTCGCCCCCTCCCCCCCACCCCCTCCCCGCCCTGCCACCGCCGCCAGCCCCCTCCCCCCGCCCCTCCCCGCCCTGCCACCAGCCCCCTCCCCCCCGCCCCCTCCACGCGCCCCCCACCGCCTCCTCCCCCCCGCCCCCCGCCTCGCCCTGCCGCCAGCACCCTCCCCCTGCCCCCTCCCCGCCCCCCCGCCGCCCCCTCCCCCCCGCCCCCCGCCCCGCCGCCGGCCCCCTCCCCCCCACCCCCTCCCCGCCCTGCCACCAGCCCCCTCCTCCCCGCCCCCTCCCCGCGCCCCCCACCGACCCCCCGCCGCCTCCTCCCCCCCGCCCCCCGCCTCGCCTCCCCGCCCTGCCGCCAGCCCCCTCCCCCTGCCCCCTCCCCGCCCCCCCCGCCGCCCCCTCCCCCCCGCATCCCAAGGCGCTTCACAGGAGTATTAGAAGACAAAATGTGACACCGAGTCACTTGAGGAGATATTAGGGCAGGTGACCAAAAGCTTGGTCAAAGAGGTAGGCTTTAAGGAGCGTCTTAAAGGAGGAGAGAGAGGCGGAAAGGTTTAGGGAGGGAATTCCAGAGCTTAGGGCCTCGGCAACTGAAGGCACGGCCGCCAATGGTGGAGCGATTAAAATCAGGGATGCTCAAGAGGTCAGAATTAGAGGAGTGCAGAGATCTCGGAGGGTTCTGGGGCTGGAGGAGATTGCAGGTAGAGAGGGGCGAGGCCATGGAGGGATTTGAAAATAAGGATGAGAATTTTCACATCGAGGCGTTGCCTAACGATCTGAAGTGTACAACGGGCAGCCGGTCTGCACACCGAGCTCGCGCCACACCTCCTGTCTCCAGCTGCCTCCAGCCATAAAAAAAATATACAAAATAAAAATTCAACAGAGACAGAAATCCATTTTGTTTTTGGCAGTTCTAGCTATTTGTCCCATCAATCAGAGACAGGAGAAGAAAAAAGAACTTATGAAACAGGGCCAAATAACTAAACCTGTTTGCAACATATGCTTCGTCTTGAGATTTTAAGATGGAGAATTCGATAGGTTGAAAATCAGGTCCTTCACAATTACTGCATAAAGTTTTGTGAATGGATTCTGCTTATTCCTGGAGACATCTCATAGAAACTTACAGCACAGAAGGAGGCCATTCAGCCCGTCGTGCCTGGGCTGACTCTTTGAAAGAGCAGTCATGCTTAGTCCCACACCCCCGCTTTTTCTCTGTAATCCTCTGCAGGATCTCTGTGCTCCAATTCTGGCCTCACCGATTTCCTTCGCTCCACCATTGACGGCCGCGCCTTCAGCTGCCGAGGCCCCAAGCTCTGGAATTCCCTCCCTAAACCTTTCCGCCTCTCTACCTCTGTTTTCCTCCTTTAAGACGCTCCTTAAAACCTACCTCTTTGACTAAGCATTTGGTCACCTGTCCTAATATCTCCTTATGTGGCTCGATGTCACATTTTGTTTGATAATCGCTCCTGTGAAGCGCCTTGGGATGTTTTACTATGTTAAAGGAGCTATATAAATACAAGTTGTTGTTGTTGTTGTTGAAGTATAGAGCTATAATGTTGAAGACAGAAGCAGATTGTGTCATAAGGGATGCCATTGACTTGCATAATGCTTTGCCTTGTGGATAGACCTCTCCAGTCATGGTCGGTGCTCTGTGCCAAGACGCTGTAAAGGTCAATCATCTCCATATAGCTAGGCTGACACTCCAGTGCAGTGCTGAAGGAGCGCTGCACTGTCGGAGGTGCCGTCTTTCGGATGAGACGTTAAACCGAGGCCCCATCTGCTCTCTCAGGTGGACGTAAAAGATCCCACGGCCACTATTTCGAAGAAGAGCGGGGGAGTTATCCCTGGTGTCCTGGCCAATATTTATCTCTCAACCAACATAACAAAAAACAGATTAACTGGTCATTATCACTTTGCTGTTTGTGGGAGCTTGCTGTGCGTAAATTGGTTGCCGCGTTTCCTACATTACAACAGTGACTACACTTCAAAAGTACTTCATTGTCTGTGAAGCACTTTGAGATGTCCGGTGGTCGTGAAAGGCGCTATAGAAATAAATGCAAGTCTTTATTTATCGTACGTCCGTGTGATGTACATTCAATATCCTAAATTAACAGTCAACCTCAGCTAGCTTGACGCATTGCCACATAAACCTGATGATAAACGTCAGGAAAGTTCAGCAGAAATGATGGCAAAAATTGTCGTGGGTTTGAGAACATTTCTAAACCCTTTGGAAATCCATTCATTTTCCGTTTAACAAAACGTATTGCAGAAAGGATGTAGAGACACTGGAGCAAGTGCACAAAGAGATTCACAAGGGTGATCCCAGAACCGAGAGGATATGTTTATTAGGAAAAGGCTGAACAGGCTGGGTCTCTTTTCTCAAGAAAAGAGAAGGCTGAGGGGTTGACCTGATCGAGGTCTTTAAAATGATGAAGGGGTTCGATAGGGTAGAGGTGGAGAAGATGGCCCGGAATTTGCAGTGTCGATGACAGCGAACTGGCGGCGTTCTGGCTGTGCTGTTAATTCCAAGTAATTTAATGTAAAAAGCGCGATCCTGGGAATAATAATACAATAAACTCTTTCATATCTGGCACCGGCGGGACCAGGGTGGTGCCGGTTGATTAAAAATTCCGGATGACAGAGATATAGGCAACTTTTAACACCAAAAAAAATAAAAACCAGTGACTAACTCGGCCATTGCGGAAAACGCCGACTCGGAAAAACGAAAAATGGATGGATTCGGCAAGATTACCAGCTATCTATTTTGCCGGTTATTAAAAAATTCCGGTTGATTAGGTGCTGTTTAAACGAGAGTTTCCTGCAATAATAAACTTGGGATTTACAGTAGGAAAAATATCTGCGTGTGAGTGCAGCAATTCAAGTCAACACGGATACGAAAGATAGCAAATTTATTGGCAATCTTTAAATGATTGGTAGATGAGGGAAAAAATGATAGGGCTATGGGGCAAGAGCAGGGGGGGTGGGAGTGGGACTAATTGGAGAGCTCTTTCAAAGAGCCGGCACAGGCATGATGGGCCAAATGGCCTCCTTCTGTGCTGTATGATTCTATGATAGGGAAATATTGTAGAATGTTTTCCTAGAATTCCGAGACGGTGCTTGACAAGAAAACCTGTGGCTGAAGTGAGACCCTTTGAGGTAAAGGAATAAGTGGTAAATTGGATAATTGTTTTAAAGTAATAGTAAATCCAAGGGCCATGATCAATGGTAGGGTTTACAATCAGACAGCTGTGGCCACTGCTAGGAGAACCACCCTTCACAATATTTACAAAAGATCTTGATGTATGTACTAAAAGTGCAGTCCGAGAAAATCCGTGGGGACGGGATTTTGGCAGTTACATCAGGATCGAATCCACCACTCACCCCGCCATAGTTTGCAGGGTCAGGAGCTGGGCATCTGGGAGTGGACTTATGTCGGTTTTTGCGCGGGGGGGGGCATTCTGCCCGCACCACCACCCCACCGCCCCCCGCCACCCCCAACAAGAATGCTGAAAATGCCAGCCAAGGGAAAGTGTGGGTGTCGAATGCCCAGCTTCTCCAGAAAGCGGTCCCTTGTGTCACATTATTCTCTTCCCCCTTACACTCCCTACAGCCCGATCTCTGGGGGGTCCAAGCCCCAATCCTGGCCGGGACCCTGCAATTGAGCTCCACTTCCAGTGGTACCAGAAGCGTATCTGAACTGCTGCTATTCCATGTCCTGACTGAGCGACTCGGAGCAAGAAATCCTGACCTATGGAGTCCCAGCCCTTCGATCTGCTCCTTTACACTGAATAGCCCAGAACTACATCGAATCTACTCATTATGCATAGAAGGATACGAGTCTGGCGTCTGAAAAAGATCATTTTTTTAAAAAGTCTTGCATTTATATAGCGTATTTCATGACGTCCCAAAGCGCTGCACTGCCAATTAATTACTTTTTGAAGTGTAGTCACTGTTGTAATGTAGGAAATGCGGCAGCCAATTTGCACACAGCAAGCTCCCACAAACAGCAATGTGATAATGACCAGATCATCTGTTTTTAGTGATGTTGGTTGAGGGATAAATATTGGCCCCAGGACACCGGGGATAACTCCCCTGCTCTTCTTCAAAATAGTGCCATGAGATCTTTTACGTCCACCTGGGAGAGCAGACGAGGCCTCGGTTTAACATCTCAACCAAACGACGACATCTCCGACAGTGCAGCGCTCCCTCAGCACTGCACCAGGAGTGTCAGCCTGGATTTTTATGCGCAAGTCTTTGGAGTGGGACTTGAACCCACAACCTTCTAACTCTGAGGCCAAGAGAGCTGCCCACTGAGCCACAGCTGACACAACTTGTCAGATATCCTCTCGCAGCATCTCATACATTTTTTTAAAAAACTCCTACAATTAAACAGAAAGTCAACATTTGTAGCAGTTGCAACTTTGCAACTTCAATAACTTTGGTTTCTGAGAAGCACCACTGGCTTGTGTCTGTAACTTGTGACAACCCTGCCAACACGCAGCCTTTGAAAAAAAGGTCGGCGCTGCACTGTAACAAGCGCTTCCACCTGTAGACGCCCGCAGTCCTGCTCTGTAGGTTTACATTGTGGATTTTTAGATGCAAACAATCAGTCGTGGGTGCTGCCCCTTTTAGACGACACAGAATTTTCGTGGAAAGGTTATCTCGGAAGCCAAAAAAAAAAGAAACAGTTTCTAGAGCAACGACCTAATGAGCTCACTGAACTCGCACTGATGGATTTCTGAAGGCTGACAGGCTGTGACAATTTTCTCCTCATCATTCTTCTTAGTCTTCATCTATTCATCAAAAGGAGAAGCATCGCAGAGCCGCGTGATTTTTCTGCACCGCTGCATGCATAGCGAGTTCTGAAAGGGGCTTCAATGCTCCTGGCATTTTCACCCAACGCCTTTTAGGATTTTTCATTAGTAAGGTTAAAAAACATGGAAGAATAAAAAGAAAGACTTGCATTTCTATAGCGCCCTTCACGACCACCGGATGTCTCAATGTGCTTTACAGCCAATGAAGTACTTTTTTGAAGTGGAGTCACTGTTGTAATGTGGGAAATGCAGCAGCCAATTTGCGCACAGCAAGCTCCCACCAACAGCAATGTGATAATGACCGGATAATCTGTTTCAGTGATGTTGATTGAGAGGTAAATATTGGCCGGGACACCGGGGATAACTCCCCTGCTCTTCTTCGAAATAGTGACCGTGGGATCTTTTACACCCACCCGAGAGAACAGAAGGTGTTATGTCCGTGTATCTTAATGTTGTGTCCTTCAATAATCAGACAACAGACTGCAGGGAACGAATCAACAGGTGTTTACTGAATGAGGGTTACTCTAGAACTAACTGTACAGATCACTACTCAGGGTTTATATACAGGTGTGGTCACCGCCGGTACTACAGTATACAGGAGCTGTAAAAAGTAGTTCTCTCCCTTAAGGTATATATACATTACATACATTACAATTCCTCCCCTTTTAGATTAACAGTACCATAATACTCATTTAACAATTAACATTTTTAATATACAATGCTTTATGAAAATAGTCCATTCATATATTCAGTCTCTGGGGAGGCTTCCTGATTCTTTCTGGATAACGCCTTTCCCAAGTGTCTCGCTCTTGGTGCGGAGGCGATTCTAGCACCCTGTCGTCAGTTGATTCATCAGCTTCCAATGCTATTGTTTCTGAGGGAGATGCGCCCTGTACGTCGGGTTCCTCACCAGGTATGTATGGCCGAGACATGGGGTTGACTCGTTCCTGTGACTCTAGGATCTGGTCAGCATGGCGTCTCACAATGTTCTCCCCAACATCCACTGTGTACATTAGTGGCCCCTGCCATGTGCATATCGTTCCTGGTTGCCATTTCTCTGTTCGGTAGTCGTGCGCCAAGACTGGTTGCCCTACATTGAAGCTCCTTGTCGGCTTCTCATTGATGTGCTGGAATTGCTTACTCTCAACATCTCTTCGTACATTTGGTTTGAGCAAATCCAGACGAGATCTCAACCTTCGGTTAAAGAACATCATGGCCGGGGCCTGGTTGGTGACTGCATGTGTCGCATTTCTGTAGGCTAACAGGAAATTGTCCACCTTATGCTGCAGTGGAATGTCGTCATCGCACATGGCCTTTACTGCTTTTTTAAAGGTTTGTACAAATCTCTCAGCCAATCCATTTGTGGCTGGATGATACGGGGCGGATGTGTAATGCCTTACCCCATTCCTTCTCATAAATTTTCGAAACTCTTCGGACACAAACTGTGGTCCATTATCAGAGCAAATCTGCTCTGGCAAGCCGTTTCTGGCAAATATGGTCCGTAGGACTGCAACAGTTTTCTCCGTGGTGGTGGAGGACATTTTGATCACCTCAGGCCATTTCGAGTGCGCATCCACGGTTATTAAAAACATTGAGTCCATGAATGGACCAGCAAAATCAATATGCACCTGTTGCCATGGAGATGAGGGCCACTCCCATGGGTGTGGAGGGGCATGTGGTGGTGCATTTTGGACCTTCTGGCATCCTGAGCAGCTCTTTGTCAGGTCCTCGATTTGCTGATCGATCCCCGGCCACCACACATAAGCCCTAGCAAGGCTTTTCATTTTCACCCCTCCCAGATGACCTTCGTGAAGCTCATTGAGCACTCTCTCCCTTAACTTGGGTGGAATTACCACTCGGGATCCACACATCAAGGTCCCCTGGCATACTGACAGCTGTTCTCTTCTAGATGAGAATGCTGGCAACAGTGAGTTGCCATGTGCTGGCCATCCCTTCACCGTCAAATCATATACCCGAGACAGTGTCGGGTCATTTCGGGTCTCCTTCTCTATACCAGCGTTAGTTACTGGCAAGCATTCAATTATAGTCGAATGAAATATTTCGACAGGATCCACTGCTGGTGCTTCCTCCGCAGTAGGCAGTGGCAGGCGTGATAGCCCATCAGCGTTTCCATGCTGTTTCGTGCCCTTATACTCGATTTCATATTGGTGCGCCCCTAGAAAAAGGGACCATCTTTGTAGCCGTTGCGCAGTCATCACCGGAATGTCCTTCTTTGGATTAAAGATGGAGACAAGTGGTTGGTGGTCAGTCAGCAAGGTGAACTTCTGCCCGTGCAGATAGTGATTGAACTTTTTCACTCCCCACACTAGGCTGAGGGCCTCCCTGTCAATCTGGGCGTAGTTACGCTCGGCTGAGGTTAGTGACCGAGACGCAAAGGCTACTGGCCTCGCCAAGCCGTCCGGGAATTTGTGCGACAGCACCGCTCCAATGCCATAGGGTGATGCATCACACGCCAACCGAATTGGTAGTGCTGGGTTGAAATGAGCCAACACCTCTTTTGATGTGATCAATGCTTTGCTCTTCTGGGAAGCTCGTTTACATTCGTCACTCCACCTCCATGGTACCCCCGTTTGCAGTAGGGTGTTCAGTGGGTGTAGTACGGTAGACAAATTCGGCAAGAACTTATGATAGTAGTTCACCAGCCCGAGGAACGACCTCAGTTGTGACACATTTTCCGGTGCTGGAGCCTTGACTACTGCCTCAATCTTTTCAGGGGACTTATGTAACCCCTCTTTATCAATAACGTGGCCACAATACGAGATCTGCTTCCGGAAAAACTCGCATTTGTGGCGATTAGCTCGGAGCCCATATTCCTTCAATCTAGTGAGCACCTGCTCCAGGTTGGCAAGGTGATCACTGTCATTTTCGCCCGTGACCAGGATGTCGTCCAAATAACACTGGGTCCCTGGAATCCCTTGCAGGACTTGTTCCATTGCCCTTTGCCAAATAGCCGGAGCTGGTGCTACCCCAAACACCAGCTGGTTGTATTGGTAGAGACCTTTATGAGTGTTGATCGTGAGGTACTGTCTCGAGGCTTCTTCTACCTCCATTTGCAGGTACGCCTGGGCCAGGTCAATCTTATTGAAGCGTTTCCCTCCAGATAGCGAGGCGAAAATATCTTCAATCCGCGGAAGCGGATATTGTACAGTGTGAAGGACTAGGTTCACTGTCACCTTAAAGTCCCCACAGATGCGAACCTTCTTTGGTTCCCCAGGCGTATTACTCAACGACCTCTTCATTACAGGAACGATGGGTGTAGCCCACTCGCTCCAGTCCACTTTGGACAGTACTCCTGAACGTTCCAGACCTTCCAGCTCTGCTTCGACGGCTGGGTGGATCGCATAAGGTACCGGTCTGGCCTTAAAAAACTTTGGGCTTGCATTATCCTCTATTTTGATCGTTGCTGTTATGCCTTTTAGTGTTCCGAGTCCCTGCTGGAACACTTCTTGTGCGTCAGTTAGCATTTTTGACAGTCGTCCAGGTGTGACGTCGTCATCCTTTTTGGCATCTACAGTCAGTGCTTGTATGGAATGCCAATCTAGCTGTATCTTCCGGATCCATTCACGTCCTAGTAGTGGTGGTCCTCCATCTGGCAATACATATAGTTCCAATTGGTGTTTCCTTGCCGTTATATATAACGTTCACCCTTATTTTTCCTTTGGGGTAGACTTTTTGCCCCGTGTACGTCTTCAAGACAATCTTTGTATCTCTCAAGGGTATATGTGAGAATAGCTGCTTGTAGTCCCTTTGGTTTATGACTGTTAGGGCTGATCCTGTGTCCAATTCCATTTTCACTTGGACTCCAGCTATCTTGAGCGTGACCCAGATAGTTTGGTGATCCTCCATTTTGATCACATTATGTAGTTTCAGACAACCCAGCTCCTTGCTTCCGGAGTCTGTATCACTCTTCTGTTCGTCTGAACTACTCTCCGTCACCTTATGTACCTTCTTGTACTTCTCCTGTGGAGATTTCTTGCTGCTGGTTTTCTTTCCCGACCTGCAGACTCTTGCTATGTGTCTTACTTTTCCACACTGTCTGCACACTTTGTCCTTGAACCAGCAATCATTATGGTCATGTGTTGTTCTGCCGCAGCGATAGCACTTCACTGTTCCGTATGACATTTCATTTGTGCTATATTCTTGTGGTCTCCGTTGTATCTCTGGAGCGCCCCGTGCTGCTGCTTCGTGTGATACTGCAATGCTGAAAGCCTTGTCCAGCGTAAGATCCTTTTCTGATAGAAGCCGTTTCTGGGTTCCTTCACTTTGAAGCTCACACACAAACTTGTCCCTTAAAGTATCTGCTAATCCCGTTCCAAACTGGCAGTGTTTCGATAGCTTGCGCAGTTCCGTTAAATACTCAGCATTACTTTCATCTTTATGCTGGTTCTTTTTGTGAAACTTAAATCTTTCTGCTATCAGCAGCGGTGTGGGGTTTAAGTGGTCCTGTAGGATTGACACTATGTTTTCAAAATCCTTTTCTACTGGCTTCTCTGGGGTTACTAGGTTTCGTAGTAAGCCATACGTTTTTGCACCCATTGAATTCAACAATACCAGCGCTTTCTTGTCATCTGGCACTTCATTCGCCTTGCAGTATACTTCTATGCATTCGACATATGTCGTCCAATCTTCGACTTCATTGTCGAACGCTGTGATACTGCCACTCTTCGGCATTTTTGGGTGTGGTTAGACTGGCTTAAAATGGCGTCTCCCGCGCTTTCCTTTCTTCCCCGCTGCGGCTTAAAATGGCGTCTCCCGCGCTGCTGCCAACGCCGCTCTCGGCAGTCCTCGTGGCAAATGGCGACGCCCTGTGGGTTTCGTGCGCTGCTCCTGCGCTGCTGCCAACGCCGCTCTCTGCGGTCCTCGTGGCAATGGCAGCGCCTCGCGTTTTTCTGCGCGCCTCTCTCCCCCGTTGATGCTGCTCGGCCCTTGACCACCGGCTGCGCTCTGCTCTCTTTCGTCTCTCTCCCCTGTTGACGCCGCTCGGTCCTGAACACCAGCTGCGCCCTGTGCGCTCTGCCCTCTCTCTCTCTCCCCCGTCGACGATGCTCGGCCTTTTTCTGTGCCGCTCGGTCGGGCTCTAGCCCGCCGCTGTCCGGGAAGGGTCTGCGCAGTACCTGTTGCCAGTCCGTTTCGCTGGACCACCGTGACTGGAAAGCCAAGCCTGGCTCTCGACAGCCTCCCCTGCGATGCTCAAATCTCCGCTGAATGACTGGGCGGTTGCCCATGGTCGACACCCGTGCTTCTGGACTCGACCTTCTTCCACTGTTCTCCAGGAGCGAATCCCTGGGAGGTGATGCAGAGTTGCAGGTAGGTTCGAATCTGCGTCGTCGCCAATGTTATGTCCGTGTATCTTAATGTTGTGTCCTTCAATAATCAGACAACAGACTGCAGGGAATGATTCAACAGGTGTTTACTGAATGAGGGTTACTCTAGAACTATCTGTACAGATCACTACTCAGGGTTTATATACAGGCGTGGTCACTGCCGGTACTACAGTATACAGGAGCTGTAAAAAGTAGTTCTCTCCCTTAAGGTATATATACATTACATAAGGGACCTCAGTTTAACGTCTCATCTGAAAGACAGCACCTCCGACAGTGCAGTGCTCTCTCCATACTGCACTGGGAGTGGCAGCGTGGATTTTTGCACTCAAATCCCTGGAGTGAGACTTGAACCCACAACCTTCTGACTCAGGAAGTGAATGTGCTACCCACTGAGCCACAGCTGACACAGGAGAACTGTGGATGCAAGTTGCTGCTGTTGTCGCTGTACCTTGAATGGAAATGGCAAGCTTTGACGCGGCTGTCCCTCATCGCGCTGTGCGTGGAATTCACCCCTTCGTTTGACAGAACAATGGTGGGTGGTTTGCAATGCAGCGTTCCTGTTTATACAATTACAGACTTATTTGGAAATGCGTGTTTGGGCAGACCAGCCATTGCAAGTTACGTCGGAGGCCTTCCGTGAGATGCCATAGAGATCAATAGCCCAGAGAGTGTTTAGAATGTGGAACTCACTACCAAATGGAGTTGTTGAGGCAAACGGAAAGGAATAGAAGGATATTCTGATTGGGCTAGATGAAATAGGGGTGGGAGGAGTTCATGTGGAGCATAAACACCAAGTCAGACCAGTTGGGCCGAATGGCCTGTTTCTGTGCTGTAAGTTCTCTGTACTGTAATAATTGTGTAATCTTCAGGAAATATGGAACTGTGCTACAAGGCTAATATATACTCTCTAGAATTTAGAAGAATGAGAGGTGATCTCATTGAAACATACAAGATTCTGAGGGAGATTGACAGGGTCGATGCTGAGAGGTTGTTTCCCCTGGCTGGAGAGTCTAGAACTAGGGGACATAGTCTCAGGATAAGGGGTCGGTCATTTAGGACTGAGATGAGGAGGAATTTCTTCACTCAGAGGGTGGTGAATCTTTGGAATTCTCTGCCCCAGAGGGCTGTGGATGCTGAGTCATTGAGTATATTCAAGGCTGAGATCGATAGATTTTTGGACTCTAGGGGAATCAAGGGATATGGGGATCGGGCGGAAAAGTGGAGTTGAGATCGAAGATCAGCCATGATCTCATTGAATGGCGGAGCAGGCTCAAGGGGCCGAGACTCCTGCTCCTAATTCTTATGTTCTTACGTATTATTAGGGAGGACTTTGCAGCTGATGTCGTATGAACCGATCGCCTTGAGGTGACCTCCCACCTGGCACCAACTTTGCCTTCAGTTATATTGCACATTGATGCACATTGTCTCCCCCTCCCATCTCTAGCTCCAAGAAGAGGGGAGAGCATTTGACTGTCGGCGAGCACCTGCCCCAACCGCTGCCGTCTTTATCTCAGGGGGTGACTGGTGGTGGTGGTGGTAGGAGGGAGTCTGCATCCATGACATGACGGGGTCAAGTTTCTGCTTTGGGCACAGCCGTTGGAAACCCGCCACCCCGCCGCGATTCCAACATGGTGCGGGGGGGGGGGGGGGAGCGTGGCCGGTGTTATGGGACGAGGGGGTAGGGGCTGCTTCGGGCAAAGTGATTTTTGAACCCCAGCTTAAAAATTCGCAGAAAACACAGGCGTAAGTGTTTTTTGGGACGTAACTCACTTATGTTTAAACTTCCGCCATCTTTTGCGCGGGTTTAGCCAATTCCGCCCGGATTGCGCTGATCTAACTAGCGTAAACTCGACCCCAACGTTTCTTCAAACATAAAATATGAAGCATACAGGATGCACTACCCACACTACCTCCATTTCTGATCTTATGTTGGCGGGAAGGTCACTGATGAAGCAGCTGAAGATGGTTGGGCCTGGGACACTGCCCTGAGATTGATTGCTGCATGCACAGTAATTTAAGAACAGATTCCTCTGTCGCTCTTCCCATCCTATGCTGTGGCTCAGTGGGTAGCACCCTCACCACTAAGTCAGAAGGTTGTGGGTTCAAGTCCCCCAAGTACTCAGGGAGTGCTGCACTGTCGGAGGTGCTGTCTTTCGGATGAGAGGTTAAACTGAGACCCTGTCTGCTCTCTCAGCTGGACGTAAAAAATCCCATGGCACTATTTCAAAGAAGAGCAGAGGAGATCTCCCTGGTGTCCTAGGCCCAATATTTATCCCTCAAGCAAACATCACTAAGAAACAAATTACCTGCGCATGATCACATTGCTGTTTGTGGGAGCTTGCTGTGCGCAAATTGGCTGCTGCGTTTCCAACACTACAACAGCGACAACACTTCAAAAAAGTAATTCATTGGCTGTAAAGTGCTTTAGGACATCCAGTAGTCATGACAGGCGCTATATAAATGCAAGTCTTTCCTAGGAGCAGGAGAGTCAATGTGCTTCTTCAGAATTTTTTTTAAAATTCGTTTATGGGATGTGGGCACCACTGGCAAGGCCAGCATTTATTTCCCATCTCTAATTGCCCTTGAGAAGGTGGTAGTGAGCTGCCTTCTTGAACCGCTGCAGTCCGTGTGGTGAAGGTGCTCCCACAGTGCTGTTAGGGAGGGAGTTACAGGATTTTGATCCAGCGACGATGAAGGATCGGCCGATATACTTCTAAGTCAGGATGGTGTGTGACTTGGAGGGGAACTTGGAGGTGGTGGTGTTCCCATGCGCCTGCTGCCCTTGTCCTTCTAGGTGGAAGAGGTCACGGGTTTGGGAGGTGTTGCCAAAAAAGTCTTGGCGAGTTGCTGCAGTGCATCTTGTAGATGGTACACACTGCAGCCACGGTGTGCCAGTGGTGGAGGGAGTGAATGTTTAAGGTGGTGGATGGGGTGCCAATCAAGCGGGCTGCTTTGTCCTGGATGGTGTTGAGCTTCTTGAGTGTTGTTGGAGCTGCACTCATCCAGGCAAGTGGAAAGTATTCCATCATACTCCTGACTTGTGCCTTGTAAGTGGTGGAAAGGGTTTGGGGAGTCAGGAGGTGAGACACTCGCCGCAGAATACCCAGCCTCTGACCTGCTCTTGTTGCCACAGTATTTATGTGGCTGGTCCAGTTAAGTTTCTGGTCAATGGTGACCCCCAGGATGTTGATGGTGGGGGATTCAGCGATGGTAATGCCGCTGAATGTCAAACGAGAGTTGGTTAGACTCTCGCTTGTTGGAGATAGTTATTGCCTGGCATTTCTGTGGCGTGAATGTTACCTGCCATTTATCAGCCCCAGCCTGAACGTTGTCCAGGTCTTGTTGCATGCGGGCATGGACTGCTTCATTATCTGAGGAGTTGTGAATGGCGCTGAACACTGTGCAGTCATCAGCGAACATCTCCATTTCTGACCTTATGTTGGAGGGACGGTCATTGATGAAGCAGCTGAAGATGGTTGGGCCTAGGACACTGCCCTGAGGAACTCCTGCCTCGATGTCCTGGGACTGTGATGATTGACCTCCAACCACCATCATCATCATAATTATGACTTTACTTTAAAAATCCAACAGTGGAAAAGACTGACCGGTTCAGCTCCAAATCTCCAAGTAGGTTTTAGTGCATTGAACAATAAATTCAGGTAAAGGTTACATTTCGAGCATTGGGGTTCTGCGAGAAAAGTAGAAGTGCATCAATGTCGTCACTTTTCTTTTCTCTCCGCGGTGATTCAACCCTCAGATAAATGAACATTAGGTTCCTGGAAACAGCCATTAGCTCGGGAAATAACTCAAGGCAGCAATTTGCTGCTCACATCTCTTGAAAGACTGCTGACATTTCTAAAGCCATTATAAACTTTTTTTTTTACAAAAAAGTGTTCAACAATCCAGCCTGAATCAAAAGCCAATTAAATTAATATTACGCATTTGACTGACCGTTAGAATTTCCATTTTTGTAAAAATCAAAAGCAATAAATACGTGCACAAGGGATGCTCCTGATGCTCGATGTTCAGAATTCACTTCAAAGATACATTTAAGGTGGCACAATGCATTGGTGGACTGGCTGACTCCACCATAGAATCATAGAATGGTTACAGCACAGGAGGAGGCCATTCGGCCCGTCCTGGCTCTCTGCATGAGCACTTCAGCTAGTCCCACTCCCCCGCCCTTTCCCCGTAGCCCTGAAAATTTCTTTCCTTCAGGTACTTATCCAATTCCCTTTTGAAAGCCACGATTGAATCTGCCTCCACCACCCTTTCAGGCAGTGCGTTCCAGATCCTAACCACTCGCTGCGTAAAAAAGCTTTCCCTCATGTCGCCTTTGGTTCTCCTGCCAATCACCTGAAATCTGTGTCCTCTGGTTCTCGACCCTTCCGCCAATGGGAACAGTTTCTCTCTATCTACTCTGTCCGGACCCCTCCTGATTTTGAACACCTCTATCAAATCTCCTCTCAATCTTCTCTGCTCTAAGGAGAACAACCCCAGCTTCTCCAGTCTATCCACATAATTGAAGTCCCTCATCCCTGGTACCATTCTTGTAAATCTTTTCTGCACCCTCTCTAAGGCCTTCACATCCTCCCTAAAGTGTGGTGCCCAGAATTGGACACAATACTCCAGTTGAGGCCAAACCAGTGTTTTATAAAGGTTCATCATAACTTCCTTGCTTTTGTACTCGATGCCTCTATTTATGAAGTCCAGGATCCCACATGCATTTTTAACCGCTTTCTCAACCTGCCCAGCCACCTTCAACAATTTGTGCACATATACCCCCAGGGTCTCTCATTCATGCACCCACTTTAGAATTTGATTCCGCGTGGGCTGTTATTGTAGAAACATAGGAGGGAAGCACTGCTTCACACAGAGGGTGGTGGAAATATGGAACTCTCTCCCCCAAAAAGCTGTTGGGGCTGGGGCTTAATGGTTACAGAACCATGGCAGGTAGATGGAGTTAAGATACAGATCAGCCATGATCTAATTGAATGACGGAACAGGCTCGATGGTCTGAATGGCCTTCTTCTGTTCCTAAGTTCCTAAGTTATGCGCCACCCAACAATGTCAATCCAAACCATTCTTGCACATCTCTTAGTAACTCATTAGAAAGGCCTGGGAGGAGGTTAGCTTAGAGGTGGAGGGTGGAGAGGAAGGAGAATACTGATTGGAATGAAGGAAGATCTTAACTAGTCAGCAAAATCAGCCTCCGTGGGTAGCACTCTCACCTCTGTGTCAGAAGGTTATGGGTTCAAGTCCCACTCTGGAGACTTGAGCACCATCGTCTGACACAGGCCAACACTCCCAGTGCAGTACTGAGGGAGTGCTGCACTGTCCGAGGTGGCATCTTTCAGATGAGACGTTAAACTGAGGTCCCATCTGCCCTCTCACATGGATGTAAAAGATCCCATAGCACTGTTCAAAGAATTGCAGGGGCATTTTCCCCAGTGTCCTGGCCAACAGTTACCCCTCAACCAACACCTAAAACAGATGATCTGGTCATTTATCTCATTGCTGTTTGTGGGACCTTGCTGTGCGCAAATAGACTACTGCCTTTTACAGCAGTGACTACACTTCAAAAGTATTTCAATGGTTGCAAAGGGCTTTCAGTTCTTTCTTTACATTCAGATGTAATAAGATGATACTGGAGGTACGAGGATTTCGTTTTGAGGAGGTGCGGGAGAAAGATGGGGTTGCTTTCATTGGATTAGAGGTTAAGGGGAGATCATAGAGATGCTCAGATGAGATGGGGTGTTTTGTTAAGGTAAATGGGGAAAAATTATTTCCACTAATATGAACTGGTGAGAAAGAAATACTTGCATTTATATAGCACCTTTCACAACCACTGGACGTCTCAAAGCGCTTTACGGCCAGTTAAGTACTTTTGAAGTGTAGTCACTGTTGTAATGTGGGAAACGCAGCAGCCAATTTGCGCACAGCAAGCTCCCGCAAACAGCAATGTGATAATGACCAGATAATCAGTTTTTAGTGATGTTGATTGAGGGATAAATATTGGGCCCAGGACGCCAGGGAGAACTCTGCTGCTCTTCTTCGAAATAGTGGCCGTAGGATCTTTTACGTCCACCTGAGAGAGCAGACGGGGCCTCGTTTAACGTTTCATCCGAAAGACGGCACCACTCCGACAGTGCAGCGCTCCCTCAGCACTGCACTGGGAGTGTCAGCCTAGACTTTATGTGTTCAAGTCCCTGGAGTGGGACTTAGAACCCACAACCTCCTGACTCAGAGGCGAGAGTGCTACCCAGTGAGCCACAGCTGACATAAGAAGGCATAAGTTTAAGATCATCATAAGAATGGAGATTTTTTTTTCCACAAATAGTTATTGGGACATATTGCTCCTACCAGGGGCAGTGGTGGAAGCAGAATCCATTATAGTGTTTTAAAAAGGAAGTGGATAAATAATTGCCAAAAAAAATGAAAAGGATGTGGGGAGAAAGCAAGGGAATTGGACTAAGTGCATAACTTTTTACAGAGAGCCAGCACAGGCGGATTGGGCCGAATGGCCTCCTTCTGTGCTGTAAAATTCTACAATTCTACATAGAAACCTTAATTCATGCAATGACGATAATAATGTTCGGTTGCAGTGGTTTTTAGAGACTCAAAGGGGGTGATTTTTGACGTTGTGCATTCATGTAAAGTTAACCCCCCAGGAATTTTTTAATCAGCATTTCAGAAGTATTCAAGGAAACTAGAAGACGGTTTTGAAAAAAAATAAAGATCGCATGCTATCCTCAAACAAAGCCCCGGCAGGATAGCACACTGTAAGGGAGAATTACCTTTCGAACTTTATTCCTCAATAGCTGAGTAAAATATATCTGACCCCAAAGTTTTGGGAAGACCAGCACTATATAATTATTACAATAAAGTGCTGTAATGGTCATCGGTAGCAGAGCTAATTTATGTGAGATTGTTTAAAAGGATCAATAAAGGCACTTTAGCTTAACATCGGAACTTTGGAATACATTAAATATTATACATGAGACTCACAATGTCTCCTTCAAGCAGAATCTCTTGCGCACATAAATCAAGTGAACATTGTGCCCAAGATAGTACGCATTCAAACAAGGCACAATGTACTTTGAGTGCATTCAAACTTAATCTAAACATCTCTAAAGAGAAGGCTGAGGGGTACATCTCTAAAGAGAAGGCTGAGGGGTGAGCTGAGAGAGGGCTTTAAGACTATGAAAGGGTTTGATGGGGTAGACGGAGAGAAAATGTTTCCACTTGAGGTGTAGTCCAAAACTAGATGCCCAACTGGTCCATGCCGGTGTAGGATAAATATAAGATAGCCACTAATAAATCCAATAGGGAATTCAGGAGAAACTTCTTTACCCAGAGAGTGGTGAGAATGTGGAACTCGCTACCACAGGGAGGGATTGAGGCGAACAGCGTGGATGCATTTAAGGGGAGGCTAGATAAACACATGAAGGAAAAAGGAATAGAAGGATATCTCCGTAATCTCCTCCAGCCCTATAATCCCCCTAGACCTCTGCGCTCCACCTATTCTGAACTTTTGAACATCCCCGATTTTAATCGCTCCACCATTGGCTGTCGTGCCTTCAGCTGTTGAGGTCCTAAGCTCTGGAATTCCCTCCCTAAACCTCTCCGCCTCTCTACTTCTCTTTCCTCCTTTAAGACTCTCCTGAAAACCTACCTCTTCAACCAAGCTTTTGGTCACCTGCCCTAACATCTCCTTATATGGCCTGGTGTTTAAACATTTTTTTATATAACACTCCCGTGAAGCGCCTTGGAGCGTTTTATTACGTTAAAGGCGCTATATAAATATAGGTTGTTGTTGATCTGCGTGAGATGGAGAAGGGTGGGGAAGAGGCTCGAGTGGAGCATAAACACCGGCACGGACCAGTTGGGCCGAATGGCTTGTTTCTGTGCTGTAAATTCCATATCATTCGGAGCAGAATTGTGTTTTAATGTGGTTTTTTTTTTAAGTCTGTTGCTTGTGAGGATTAAAACATAGTGGAACACTGTTAAAAAGAGGCCATTGCATAACATACAGCACTGCACATAATGACAGTGGGGCTAAGGGCCAAGCATTTGTTTTGGGCAACTCGCGACAACAAGAGAACCTGCAGCGCAGTTTAAAACAAAAGTCCTTTATTGGTCTATGCCACAACAAAATATGTCTTTTTTTTTAAAGCGTTAACCAAGTTATGCTCAGTTGTTCCCATTACATCAAGAATAATACCCACCATTACTGAGTCACCTCAACCCACACAGGTCCCTCAACACAAAAGTCACCTTTTTTGATGTCAATATCCATCAGCATACACTGTGTCATTTTCGTGTCATTACTTCGGCTCTGGACGGGAAGACAGATGCGCTGACATGCTCGATAGCCGCATGCTGTTTAAGTAGCAAGCAGAGGCCAGCTTCTAAAGTGGGAGAGGGGTGGGGGAACTTCATAACAGACTCCCATGTCAAGCCATCAATTACTGCATTGTCATCCTAATGACTCGGGGGAGAGGGCGACAATGCGCACATTCATCTTGCCGGAATGTAGGCAAGGTGTAACCGTGTGTCTCCCCCCATCCCCCCTCCCTCCCTCCCCTCTCCCACAACTGCATTCCAGCTCTGGACAGCTCAGCAATGGGCAGGTTGAAAGCAGTGGATCCCACACAGGGAACATTAACTATCTGTCAGTCCTTCCTTTTGAAAGGCACCTTGACTACAGCTTGTCGGTAGGGACAGAGACGCGCATTTCTCTTGCTCCCTGCTGTGATGCGCTGAAAGACTGCGCTTTATTACCTGACTTCAGAGCCTGGGTGGTGAAAAAAAAAATACCCGTAATTAGAGCGCAAGATTGTTCAACATAGTGGAGCCTTTCTCTCTGGTTATTTTCTCAATGTTGGAATGCAATTCTCTGGTTTACTGAACAATTGCTTTTTTTTAAATATTCTCTTGCTCCCTCCACAGTTGAAGTATTTCCCCCTTCTTTTGGCCTGGCATCCGTCATACACAACGGGTTGGAAATTGCGGTCAGAAGCTTCCCGCGGGCGGCTGCCTCCGAACCGCAAGAAAACTCCGCGCCTACCTGGTGCCTCCGGACCTGCGGAGACTTGCGCTCCCGGGCCGGCGGGGCGGGGCACAGGCAGTTTGCGAATGTCCCTGGGATCACCTGGGCCGGGCCGGCCCGACCGATCACAAAGGGGGATTCCGATGATGCTTATGGAGATTCCATTTTCGTACGGGATCCCCTTAAGCGTGAATAGCAATCACCCAAAAAGCACACTTTCACTGTGTCATAAATCTCATCATTGAAAAACTACCTATGAAATAACACTGAACGGCCAGCTGGTGGCGCCGTCCAAGGAGTATAAATACTCGGGCGTGGGCCCCAGCTTGACAGGGACATTTTGTAAAGACAAGGAGCTAGTGAAGTACAACTAGACCTCCATGTTCTGAAACAAGTTGATTAAAGCCTTGCTTTATGCTCAAACCAAGTGAATAGTGAGTTTTATTACGTCACACTGCACTTAAATAAAAGTAAATCATCACATGGTCAAAATTAATCAAAATACAATTTCATTAAACATTCAAAACAAAAATGTAATTTTTTGAAAAATAATTCTAATCATTTTTCAAGGGGCCAAAAATAACCTAAACTAATTTTAAAGGTTTTTTTGTATGGTTAAATCATTTAAAACATTTATTTTAATATTTCTTTAAACCCACACGCTGGTAAAGAAGGCCCTACGCCTGCTTTTACCGGGCGTAAGAGTTTAAGAACATAAGGAACAGGAGCAGGAGTAGGACAATCGGCCCCTCGAACCTGCTGTGCCATTCAATAAGATCATGGCTGATCCAATCTTGGCCTCAACACCACTTTCCCGCTCTCTCCCCGTAACCCTCGACTCCCTTGTAGTTCAAATGTCTGTCAATCTCTGCCTTGAATATATTCAATGACTCCGCCTCCACAGCTCTCTGGGGTAGAGAATTCCACAGATTCACGACCCTCTGAGAGAAGAAATTCCTCCTCATCTCCGTCTTAAATGGGCGACCCCTTATTCTGAAACTATGCCCCCTAGTTCTAGATTCCCCCACGAGGGGAAACATCCTCCCTGCATCTACCCTGTCAATCCCCCTCAGAATCTTATATGTTTCAATAAGATCACCGCTCATTCTTCTAAACTCCAATGAGTATAGGCCCAACCTGCTCAACCTTTCGTCAAACGTCAACGCCTTCATCCCAGGAATCAACCTCGTGAACCTTCTCTGCACTGCCTCCAATGCAAGTATATCCTTCCTTAAATATGGAGACCAAAACTGTACGCAGTACTCCAGGTGTGGTCTCACCAGCGCCCTGTACAGTTGCATCAAAACTTCCCTACTTTTATACTCCACATCCCTTCATTAAAGGCTAACATTCCATTAGCCTTCCTAATTACTTGCTGTACCTACATGTTGAGTTTTTGTGTTTCATGTACTAGGACCCCCAGATCCCTTTGTACCGCAGCATTTTGTGGTCTCACTCCATTTAAATAATAATTTGCTTTTTCATTCTTCCTGCCAAAGTGGATAACCTCACATTTTCCCACATTGTACTCCATCTGCCAAATGTTTGCCCACTCACTTAACCTCTCTATACCCCTTTGCAGACTCTTTGGGGTAGATTTTCCCGAACCTGTCAGGAAGAAGGCGGGACTTCAGCTTTCGGGTTTTAGACCCGCCTACATCGACGTCCGGCCAATCCGCGTGATTTTCCCTTGATTGACATTGTGGAGCCCGCCCAGCGGGCTCAGCAGGCCAATCAAGGGCCACCCGGCAACAGGTGGCGTCCAGACTTATATTTCATCTGTCAAGAGTCCTTGACAGAAGAAATATCAGTGTTTTACAGCTGTTTGAAGCTGTGAAACACTGACAGTCTGAGTTATAAGCTGAGTCCTTCTGCCTAGACTCAGTTAGAACTCTCAGCAGCACTCAAAGCTGAAGGCTGTCACTTTTCACAGATCGCAGCCGTTCAGCTTTAAGTGCCGGCTGAGTGATGGGCTCCCGACGGCTACAGGAAGAAAGGCTGTTAATAGGTAAGTACAGGTAAGTAAAAGTTCTTTACACTCTTTAGACACACCAAACACACTTACCTTTGCACTCATGCACCCATCACTCACCTGAACACAGACATCGCGACCCCTCCAACTCCTTCAACCCAACGGCCCACCTGCTCTAAACTGGCGTGGTTTGGAGCCATCGGGAATCCCACACGAAACCCCTCAAAATAGGGATTAGGCTAAAAACTGCCTGTTAACGACCTGTTAACAAGCAGTTAATTGGCACTAATCCCTTCCTGCCTGGTTTCGGCGGGTCCCAGTGCGGGGTGGGTGCCCGTAGCCCCTGAAAGTTGCGTGGGGCAGGGTTTTGGGCGGCATGGTGTCGGGACCCCCAAATTCGGGATTTTCCCCCCGCCACACGCCTGAAACCCCGCCTGACGGCTCCAGGAAAATCTAGCCCTTTGTGCTTTGTGTCCTCCTCACAACTTGCTAACCCACCTATCTTTGTATCATCAGCAAATTTGGCTACAGTACTCTCGGTCCCTTCATCCAAGTCATCAATATAGATTGTAAATAGTTGAGGCCCCAGCACTGATCCCTGTGGCACCCTACTAGTTACTGATTGCCAACCGGAAAATGACCCATTTATCCTGACTCTCTGTTTTCTGTTAGTTAGCCAATCCTCTATCCATGCCAACATATTACCCCCAACCCTGTGAGCTCTTATCTTGTGCAGTAACCTTTTATGTGGCACCTTATGTAGCGCCTTCTGAAAATCCAAATACACCACATCTACTGGTTCCTCTTTATCCACCCTGCTCGTTACATTCTCAAAGAACTCTAGCAAATTTGTCAAACACGATTTCCCTTTCATAAAACCATGTTGACTCTGCTTGTTTGTCTTATGATTTTCTAAATGTCCTGCTATTACCACCTTAATAATGCACTCCAGCATTTTCCCAATGACAGACATTAGGCTAACTGGTCTATAGTTTCCTGCTTTCTGTCTCCCTCCTTTCTTGAATAGTGGCGTTACATTTGCGGTTTTCCAATCCGCTGGGACCTCTCCAGAATCCAGGGAATTTTGGTAGATTACAACGCAACCACTATCTCTACAGCCACTTCTTTTAAGACCCTAGGATGCAGGCCATCAGGTTCAGGGGACCTGTCGGCCTTTAGCCCCGTTAGTTTGCCTAGTACTTTTTCTCTAGTAATAGAGATTATTTTAAGTTCCTCCCTCCCTGTAGCCCCTTGATTATCTATTATTATTGGGATGTTTTTAGTGTCTTCTACCGTGAAGACCGATCCAAAATAATTGTTTAGAGTCTCTGCCATTTCTCTATTTCCCATGATTAATTCCCCAGTCTCATCCTCTAGCCTCCGCCAGCAAAGGTCCGTTTCCTGCGCATTCGTACGATCTGTCCAAGCTGAAACTTGACAGATCGCAAGTTCCGGGTTTTTGCGCCTGCGCGTTGCACACGGCAACCTGTGGAGCATTTACGACCACGTACGCATCATAGGCCCGGGGAAATCCAGGCCCATGTTTCAGACAGGGGGTGGCAGTTTGTTGCCTCTACTAATGCAAAGCTGCAAATTTGAATCTATATCCTCTTTTCCTAGAATATTCATATACTTTTATTTTCATGTATTTAGATACAAGACTTTGGGGCTCAATTTTCCTCTGATGTACTGGGACAATGCTATTTGCTCACAGGTAAACGTAGTTTCTCTCTTCCCCGCACTCCATTCCATCTCCACACACAGGATGGGTCCAAAACATCATTAGCCTTCAGTGTTATTAGCTGCCTAGGCCCCAAGCTCTGGAATTCCCTCCCTAAACCCCCCTCAACCGCCCCCCCAACCACCCTACCTCCCTCCACCACCGGCGCACCGTGGCTGCAGTGTGTACCATCTACAAGATGCACTGCAGCAACTTGCCAAGGCTTCTTCGGCAGCACCTCCCAAACCCGTGACCTCTTCCACCTAGAAGGACAAGGGCAGCAGGCATATGCGAACACCACCACCTCCAAGTTCCCCTCCAAGTCACACACCATCCTGACTTGGAAATATATCGGCCGATCCTTCATCGTCGCTGGGTCAAAATCCTGGAACTCCTTCCCTAACAGCACTGTGGGAGTACCTTCACCACACGGACTGCAGCGGTTCAAGAAGGCGACTCACCACCACCTTTTAAAGGGCAATTAGGGATGGGCAATAAATGCTGGCCTTGCCAGCAACGCCCACATCCCGTGAACTAATTAAAAATACCTCTCTCTCCTCCTTTAAGACCCTCCTTAAAACCTACCTCTTTGACCAAGCTTGTGGTCACCTGTCCTAATATCGCCTTATAAGAACATAAGAACATAAGAAATAGGAGCAGGAGCAGGCCATTTGGCCCCTCGAGCCTGCTCCGCCATTCAATAAGATCATGGCTGATCTTCTGCCTCATCTCCACTTTCCTGCACTATCCTCATATCCCTTGATTCCCTTAATATCCAAAAATCTATCGATCTCTGTCCTGAATATACTCAACGACTGAGCCTCCACAGCCCTCTGGGGTAGAGAATTCCAAAGATTCACCGCCCTCTGAGTGAAGAAATCTCTCCTCATCTCAGTCCTAAATGACCGACCCCTTATCCTGAGACTGTGACCCCTGGTTCTAGACTTCCCAGCCAGGGGAAACATCCTCCCTGCATCTACCCTGTCAAGCCCTGTAAGAATATTGTATGTTTCAATGAGATTGAGGCTCGTGTTGCATTCTGTTTGATAATCGCTCCCGTGAAGCACCTTGAGACGTTTTACTACGTTAAAGGCGCTGTATAAATAAAAGTTGTTGTACCCTTGTTCCAGTGTGTACCAACAAGCTGATACCTTGACTTGCATGAGACATCAAATTCAAGTGCTTGACAGGAAAAGCTGTCTCCATTATGAAAGCTGAAAACAGTCTGCTGTCCCTGAATGTAGACAAGGCCTGTATGAAACAGCTCGAATTCGCATCTCCAACTATCTTCCAGTTAAAAAAGGAAGATTCTAAATGCTGACCAGCAAATGTGCTGTTGTTTCTAAATTGTCTTGGGAATTAATTTTGGCCTTGTCTCTTGTCTCTCGGGTGTACGTAAAAGATCTCATGGCACTATTTCTAAGAAGAGCAAGGGGAGTTCTCCCCGGTGTCCTGGGGCCGATATTTATCCCTCAATCAACATCACTAAAAAACAAAAAGAAAATACTGCAGATGCTGGAAATCTGAAATAAAAACAGAAAACGCTGGAGAAACTCAGCAGGTCAGGCAGCATCTGTGAAGAGAGAAACAGAGTTAACGTTTCAGGTCGATGACGAAAGGTCATCGACCTGAAACGTTAACTCTGTTTCTCGCTTCACAGATGCTGCCTGACCTGCTGAGTCACTAAAAAACAGATGATCTGGTCATTATCACATTGCTGTTTGTGGGAGCTTGCTGTGCGCAAATTGGCTGCAGCATTTCCTACATCGCAGCATTGGCTACACTTCAAAAAAGTACGTCATTGGCTGTAAAGTGCTTTGGGACGTCCTGAGGTCGTGAAAAGCGCTGCAGAAATGCAAGTCTTTCTTACTTTTCTCCGTCAGAAAACTGTGGGTTCGAGCCCCACTCTAGGATCGAAACGCTGAAGGCACGCTGTTTTGTTATGTCATCATTTGGATGAAATGCTAAATCAAGGTCACACGGTACTGTTTCAAGTGAAGCAGGGAGTTCTCCTGGTGTCCTCGTCGACATTCCTCCCTCAACCAACACCACCAAAATCACATGGAGCGGCCATTCATCTCAGTGCCATTTGTCGGATCTTGCTGTAGGCAAAATGGCTGCCGCATTGGCCTACATAACAGTTTCAAAAATAATTAACTGTCGGCAAGCACTTTGGGGCACTCCTGAGAGATAAGGTGCTGTGTAATTTCCAGCCTCTTTTTTCTTATTATTTTCTGGCGCCTTACCTCGAGAAGAACTTTATATAGCCCTTGTACGATAACAAAATACTGCAGATGCTGGAAATCCGAAATAACAACAGAAAATGCTGGAAAAACTCAGCAGGCCAGGCAACATCCGTGGAGAGAAATTAGAGTCGACGTTTCGGGTCGAAACCCTTTTTCAAAACTGGAAAGGAAATGAAATAGATCGAAAGGCAGGGCTGGGAAAGAACAAAAGAAGTGAAGAGACATTAAGAGGTATTCAAAACGAGACGAGATGGTGATAGGACTAGTGGAGACAAAAGACGGCTCTAGATTAGGTGTGAAGTGTTCTGGCAGAATGGGAGACAGCTGCCATGTGGAAGAGAAAAAAAAAGCGGCGGCGGGGGGGGAAAGGGCCAAAACAAAGATGTGGATAAAATATGAGCAAAAATGTAATGGGGGCCGAGGTTATGATCTGAAATTGTTGAGCTCGATGTTGAGTCCGGAAGGCTGTAAAGTGCCTAATCGGAAGATGAGGTGCTGTTCCTCGAGCTTACGCTGGGTTTCCGTGGAACAATGCAAGAGCCCGAGTACAGTGAGGTCTGAGTGGGAATGGGGTGGTGAATTAAAATGACAGGCGACCGGAAGCTTGGGGTCCCCCTTATGGACTGAATGGAGGTGTTCCGCAAAGCGGTCACCCAATCTGGGGAGACCAAATGCAGGTTGGGTGACCGCTTTGCGGAACACCTCCATTCAGTCCGTAAGAGGGACCCTGAGCTTCCGGTCGCCTGTCACTTTAATTCACTGCTCCATTCCCACTCAGACCTCACCGTCCTCGGACTCTTGCATTGTTCCACGGAAGCTCAGCGTAAGCTCGAGGAACAGCACCTCATCTTCCGATTAGGCACTTTACAGCCTTCCGGACTCAATATCGAGTTCAACAATTTCAGATCATAACCTCGGCCCCCATTACATTTTTGCTTATATTTTATCCACATCTTTGTTTTGGCCTTCCCCCCCCCCCCCCCCCCCCGCTTTTTTTTCTCTCTCCCACATGGCAGCTGTCTCCCATTCTGCCAGAACACTTCACACCTAATCTAGAGCCGTCTTTTGTCTCCACTGTCCTATCTCCATCTCGTCTCGTTTTGAATACCTCTTAATGTCTCTTCACTTCTTTTGCTCTGTCCCAGCCCTGCCTTTCGATCTATTTCATTTCCTTTCCAGTTTTGAAAAAGGGTTCGACCCGAAACGTCGACTCTATTTTCTCTCCACGGATGTTGCCTGGCCTGCTGAGTTTTTCCAGCATTTTCTGTTGTTATTTTATATAGCCCTTCATTTCTTGGACAACACTACTTTACTCAGAGAGTGGTTCGAAGGTGGAACTCACTACCACAGGGAGTGGTTGAGGCGAATAGTGTAGATGCAGTTAAGGGGAAGCTGGATAAGTACATGAGGGAGAAAGGAATAGAGGGATAGGCTGATAGGGTGAGATGAAGAGGGGTGGGAGGAGGCTCAGGTGAACCAGTTGAGCAGAATATCCTGTTTCTTTGCTGTAAGTACCATGTAATACTAAAAAATGCAGCTTAAGGATATGCGTGACATTTAAACACATTTTGTTTCAATCAAAAGCCAAACTGTGCACAAATAGATTAAGCTGAGCACTTGCAAATGCAGCGATGGAAGTTGAAATGCAGCCTTAATTCTTCAGAAGAAGGTTTGAGCGAGATGAAGAGGTTGGTATTGCTGATAATAGTTCTCAGTAGATTTCATCGCTTCACTTTAGTCAGGAGTGCCATAAAACCCTAATTAGCGTTATCTTCAGACACGGTTAAGGAGCCCGGAATATTTGCCATCACATTTTCCTCTACGCTGCCAACACTTGACTATGTCCGGCAGACACGTACAAGACTGATTATGAGCTGCTCGCTGTATAGCTCAGGAATGGTTTTTGGTCTGTCTGGCCAGAAATAGGCTAAAGTTGGGACTGCGAGTTTCTGTTCAGTATAAAAGAAAGAAATAACTTGCATTTCCACAGCACCTTTCACCCCCTCAGGACGTCCCAAAGCGCTTTAGAGCCAGTGAAGTACTTTTTGAAGTGTAGTCACTGTTGTAATGTAGGAAACACGGCAGCCAATTTCGCACAGCAAGCTCCCAACAAACAGCAATGTGATAATGACCAGATCATCTGTTTCTTTTAGTGATGTTGATTGAGAGATAAACATTGGCCAGAACAATGGGAAGAACTCTCCTGCTCTTCTTAGAACCCTGTAATTTCTATTTGGCCCTGTGTGGCCATTCAAAATGCACGTTTTTTACATTGAAACGCAGGTTCCTGGAGCGCTGCGCTGCCGTGCGGCCACACAGCTTAGAGATAACATTGGTGCCGCGGGGTCTTTTACGCCCACCTGAGAGAACAGACGAGGCCTCGGTTAACGTCTCATCCAAAAGACGGCGCCTCCGACGGTCCAGCACTCCCTCAGTGGGAGCGTCGGCCTAGATTTTTGTGCTCAAGTCTCTGGAGTTGGGACTTGAACCCACAACCTTCTGAATCAGAGAAAAGAGTGCTACCCCTCCCACTGTCCAGGGCCCCAAACACCCCTTCCAGGTGAAACAGCGATTTACTTGTACTTCTTGCAATTTAGTATACTGTATTCGCTGCTCATGATGTGGTCTCCTCTACATAGAAACATAGAAACATAGAAGGTAGGAGCAGGAGCAGGCCATTCGGCCCCTCGAGCCTGCGCTGTCATTCAATGCGATAATGGCTGATCATCCAAATTCAGTACCCTGTCCCTGCTTTCTCCCCATATCCCTTGATCCATTTAGCCTTAAGAAATATATCCAACTCCTTCTTGAATATATTTAATGAATTGGCCTCTACTGCCTTCTGTGGTAGAGAATTCCACAGGTTCACCACTCTCTGGGTGAAGAAATTCCTCCTCATCTCTGTCCTAAATGGCTTACCCCTTATCCTTAGACTGTGACCCCTGGTTCTGGACTCCCCGACCATCGGGAACCTCCTTCCTGCATCTAGTCTGTCTAGTCCTGTTAGAATTTTATAAGTTGGGGAGACCAAACGCAGATTGAGTGACCGCTTTGCAGAACACCTCCGTTCAGTCCGTAAGGGGGACCCCGAGCTCCTGGTGGCCTGTCACTTTAATTCTCCGCTCCACTCCCACTCAGAGCTCACCGTCCTCGGCCTCTTGCATTGTTCCACGGAAGCTCAGCGTAAGCTCGAAGAACAGCACCTCATCTTTCGATTAGGCACTTTACAGCCTTCTGGACTCAACATAGAGTTCAACAATTTCAGATCATAACCTCGGCCCCTGTCACATATATATATTTTCTTTTTTTATCCACAATTTTTGTTTGGCTTTTTTTTTCTTCTTCCCTCCCACATGGCAGCTGTCTTTCACTCTGCCAGCGCAATTCACACCCCATCTAGAGCCATCCTTTGTTCCTTAACCTGTCCCATTACCACCTCCTCTCGCCTTGAATATCTCTTAATGTCTCTCAATGTCTCTTAATCTCTCCTGCCTTCTATCCTATCACTGACCTTCCCTTTTGTTCTTTCATCCCCTCCCCATTTTCCCAGCCCCTAAACTTGCTTTCCATTTCCTGCTTTTTTCCAGTTCTGACGAAGGGTCTTCGACCTGAAACGTTAACTCTGTTTCTCTCTCCATGGATGCTGCCTGGCCTGCTGAGTTTTTCCAGCGTTTTCTGATGTTATTTCGGATTTCCAGCATCCGCAGTATTTAGCTATCAAAAGAGACCCACTGAGTCATGGCTCAGTATTTTAATTTGGTCGCAGGCCGTTAAGCAAATAGACAATTGTAGTGCAACAAGACTCATTCACAGAATCAGTTATCTAGATGGCGGCACGCGAATAAAGCCGATTATTGATTGGTTTTTCTTTTGTTCAAACTCTGATGGGACATGTTGCTGCTTTTTCAGTCTGTTAAAGGTTTACAGTCCTAAAGTATCCCTGTTTATTGGTGCCTGCCAGATGATTTAAATAGCCTATAAATCAAACCTATCATGGCCAATCCCAAGAGTAGACGCTAACCGCGCTGAAGTATTTTAGGCAATTAAAAAGAAAATACAGAGTCTGTCACACAATGGAGGCAGCGTCGCAGGCACATATGGTATAAATGTGGCTTTGGAGATCCGAAATTCATACATACCTGAAACCCAACTGATCAAAACCTGAAAACTAAAGAGTGGTGCGAATGTGGAACTCGCTACCACAGGGAGTGGTTGAGGCGAATAGTGTAGATGCATTTAAGGGGAAGCTGGATGAGCGCATGGGGGAGAAAGGAATAGAAGGATATGCTGGTGGGGTGAGATGAAGTAGGGTGAGAGGAGGCTCGCGTGGAGCATGGACCAGTTGGGCCGAATGGCCTGTGACGTAATAAAACTCACTACGCACTTGGTTTGAGTATAAAGCAAGGCTTTAATCAACTTGTTTCAGAACATGGAGGTCTAGTTGTACTTCACTAGTTCCTGTCTTACAACATGTCCCTGGGCAAGCTGGGCCCACGCCCAAGTATTTATACTCCTTGGACGGCGCCACCAGCTGGCCATCCAGTGTTATTTCACGAGTAGTTTCTTGATGAATGATGAGATTTATAACAGCCTGTTTCTGTGCTGTAGTATGGTTATGTAATTCTTAAGACTAAAGGGATCAAGGGGTATGGGGAGAAAGCAGGGACCGGGTACTGAATTTGGATGATCAGCCATGATGACATTGAATGGCGGAGCAGGCTCGAGGGGCCGAATGGCCTACTCCTGCTTCTATCATCTATGTTTCTATATGTAATGTGCAAGTCTCCTTATGCAGCTGTGAAGCACAGACACTTCCCCAGTCCGTACCACTGGGGAAAATAGTTACCTACTAACCTTTACCTTGCCAGTGATCAGACGCAGACTTTTACGCTCCAAGCCCTCCACAGTCTGATCTCTGCTGGCCAACAGAATATTCACTTTGGGCAAAATGTGGAGGTTCAAGAGAGCAATACCAACTGTCCCAGTGTTCCCGAGCCTATAGATCATGTTATCAGAGCACTTCAGACATAAAAGAAAGATACTGAGATACAGTTTGACAACTGAGTAAATTGAGAGCACCTCTGAAGTTTAGGTGATCTCATTGAAACGTATAAGGTTCTGAGGGGGGATTGATGGGGTTGTTTCTCCTGGCTGGAGAGTCTAGAACTCGGGAGTCACAGTCCCAGAATAAGGGGTTGGCCATTTGGGACCGAGATGAGAAAAAAAAAAGAAAGACTTACATTTATATAGCGCCTTTCACGACCACCGGACGGCCCAAAGCACTTTTTGAAGTGTAGTCACTGTTGTAATGTGGGAATTTGCACACAGCAAGGTCCCACAAACAGCAATGTGATAATGACCAGATAATCTGTTTTTTTTGTTATGTTGGTTGAGGGATAGATATTGGCCAGGACACCGGGGATAACTCCCCTGCTCTTCTTTGAAATAATGCCATGGGATCTTCTACATCCACCTGAGAGTGCAGACGGGGCCTCGGTTTAATGTCTCATCTGAAAGACGGCACCTCCGACAGTACAGCACTCCCTCAGCACTGTACTGGGAGTGTCAGCCTAGCTTTATGTGCTCAAGTCCCTGGAGTGGAGACTTGAACCCACAACCTTCCGACTCAGAGACAAGTGCACTACCAACTGGCTAAATGAGGAGAAATGCCTTCACTCAGAGGGCGGTGAATTTTTGGAATTCTCCACCCCAGAGGGCTGTGGATGCTCAGTCGTTGAGTATATTCAAGACAGAGATCGATAGATTTTTGGATACTAAGGGAATCAAGGGATATGGGGATTGCGCAGGAAAGTGGAGTTGAGGTAGCAGATCAGCCATGATCTTATTGAATGGCGGGGCAGGCTCGAGGGGCCGTACAGCCTACTCCCGCTCCCAATTCTTATTTTCTTATGACAAGTAAAAATTCAAGTGGATGGCAATATTTTGCTTGGTGCTGATATGCACCAGTTTCTTTCTCTTGCTGCTTTCCAAGGCCGTGATTCAAATACAGTCCAACCGCCTGAACGTCAATTTTCCGCAAGTGTCAAAAGCCAATGACAGCATGCAGAGTTCGTGCGGACGAGCGTCATCCTAAAACCTCGAGAAGAGCTGCACACGGCTCAGGCGTCAACATGCCGTGACGCTTCACTCTGTGCCATTTTCAACTCTTACACTTTGAAGAAGTACTGTTACTTTGCGGTAGTAATTGCGCCAAGCGCTAGCACGTGGAACCATTAGTGTGAAAGTGGTGAAAATTCAACACCATACTGCACAGCAGCGTATTTCACAATAAGTTGAGGAAATAAAGACATTGTTTAACGTTAAAAAGCAGCAGGATTGAGAGGGGTTGAAGCCTATTCAATAGGTCTGAGGGTGATATGGTCGCTGCTGGAATCAGCCATAGTTTACCAGGGCAAATAAAACCAGTTGCCTGCAGGACCAAGGCTGGCGTTCATGGCTTCAAGTCCCCAGCATTGATCAGGGGCAATAAATGAAGAGATATGGGAGATGACGTCAGTAGGGGTAACATAAAAGGGGCAGAAATTCCTCTGCACTATTTTAGCCAACTAGTAAATGCTGTTGGATGGAATTCCACGTTTTCCATTTTAGCAGCATCACTAACCCATTTAAAACAAACCAGTTGACTACTTTGTTACACGGAAACATAAGAACATAAGAAATAGGAGCAGGAGTAGGCCATTCGGGCCCCTCGAGCCTGCTCCGCCATTCAATAAGATCATGGCTGATCTTCTACCTCAATTCCAGTTTCCCTTGATTCCCTGAACATCCAAAAATCTATCGATCTCTGTCTTGAATATACTCAACGACTGAGCCTCCACAGCCCTCTGGGGTAGAGAATTCCAAAGATTCACCACCCTCTGAGTGAAGAAATTTCTCCTCATCTCAGTCGGAAATGGCCGACCCCTTATTCTGAGACTGTGACCCCTGGTTCTAGACTCCCCAGCCAGGGGAAACATCCTCCCTGCATCTACCCTGTCAAGCTCTGTAAGAATTTTGTATGTTTCAATGAGATCATCTCTCATTCTTCTAAACGCTAGAGAATATAGGCCTAGTCTACTCAATCTGTCCTCATAGGACAACCCCCCATCCCAGGAACCAGTCTGGTGAACCTTCGTTGCACTCCCTCTATGGCAAGTATATCCTTCCTTAGGTAAGGAGACCAAAACTGTCCACAATACTCCAGGTGTGGTCTCACCAGGGCCCTATATAATTGCAGTAAGATGTCTTTACTCTTATACTCAAATCCTCTTGTAATAAAGGCCAACATACCATTTGCTTTCCTAATTGCTTGCTGTACCTGCATGTTAACTTTCAGTGATTCGTGTACAAGGACACCCAGGTCCCACTGAACACCAACATTTACCAATCTCTCACCATTTAAAAAATACTCTGCTTTTCTATTTTTCCTATCAAAGTGGATAACTTCACATTCCTCCACATTATATTCCATTGGCCATGTTCTTGCCCACTCACTTACCCTGTCTATATCCCTTTGAAGCCTCTTAGCATCTTCCTCACAACTTACATTCCCACCCAGCTTTGTATCATCAGCAAACTTGGATATATTACATTTGATCCCCTCATCCAAATCATTGATGTAGATTCTGAATAGCTGAGGCCCAAGCACTGATCCTTGCGGTACCCCACTAGTTACAGCCTGCCAACCCGAAAATGGCCCGTTTATTCCTACTCTGTTTTCTGTCCGTTAAGCAATCCTCAATCCATGCTAATAGATTACCCCCAATCTCATGAGCCTTAATTTTGTTTAATAACCTCTTGTGTGGCACCTTATCGAATGCCTTCTGAAAATCCAAATACACCACATCCACTGGTTCCCCCTTATCTATTCTGCTAGTTGCAACCTAAAAAACTCTTAACAGATTTGTCAAACATGATTTCCCTTTCATAAATCCATGTTGGCTCTGCCCAATCCTATTATTATTTTCTAAGTGCCCTGTTACCACGTCCTTAATAATAGATTCTAGCATGTTCCCAACTACTGATGTCAGGCTAACTGGTCTGTAGTTCCCCGTTTTCTCTCTCCCTCCTTTCTTAAATAGTGGGGTTACATTTGCCACCTTCCAATCTGCGGGAACCGTTCTAGAATCTATGGAATTTTGGAAAATGACAACCAATGCACCCACTATCTCTATAGCCACCTCTTTCAAAACCCCAGGATGTAGGCCATCAGGTCCTGGCGATTTATCGGCTTTAAGTCCCATTAATTTCTCCAGTACTTTTTTTTACCAATACTAATTTCTTTCAGTTCCTCATTCTCACTAAACCCTTGGTTCTTCACTATTTCCAGGAGGTTTTTGCGTCTTCTTCCATGAAGACAGATAGAAAGGGCAGGATTTTCCCTGCGGAGGTGGGATGGCGGTGGGAGAGCTGGTTGGCAGGTTCTGGTCCCGCTCCCGTCTGTAGCCGCTCTCTGAAAATGATTTTCCGTAGATTGGCCTTGTTAAGCCCGCCCTGCGGGTTTCCCGGCCAATTAATAGAAGCGGGTCTGATGAAGTCATTTGATGATGCGTCATCAGCTGGTTTCCATAAAGGGACCATGGCCACATTGATTTTGACATTTGCTCTACAGCATTGAGGTGCTGCAAACACTGACAGGCACTGTACAAAGGTGCACGGCTGCACCCAGGCTCACGCATGACTCCCTCCATATGCCTAGCACGCAGGGAGGTTCTCTTCCCTTCCCATGGGTGGAAGAGACCTCCCCAGGACACCAACACAGCCTGGCTGCACATTGCACAGGAGGGCAAAAACAAGGATATCGTCAGGAGTCCCTGGCTGCAGTGGTGTAAACCTTTCAATGATCTCAGTAGATCACGAAATGTTACTGCAAAGCCACACTCAACCTCATCCTGCTGTGCCACTCATCACATCCCCATCACTCTGCCCTCCCTACCCTACTCCTGCACATCCTTACACCAACTCACCTTGCACCTCCACCCATTCCTCTCTATCTATATTATCACTTCCCCATCTCACTAGTCACCCCTCACACTCACCCTCATCCTAGTGCAATCATACCAACTAACAACACACAAGGGTAGTCATTTGGGTGTTTTATGCAATGTTCATGTAAAGTTTCTGTTAATGTGGTGTCAAACATTGAAACCTTATATTTGAGCATTTTGCATTCTTGGACAGATTTGTGTGCACCTTTGGAAGTGGCTTAGTGAATGGTGAGACATAACGGTACCCCCTGCAGTGGTGATGAGTGTGAAAGGAATGGCTTGGGAATTCTAGGAATGCTTTATAGTGTTGGTGTGAGGTGGTGCCAACCTGGTGCATCATGTGGCAGCCAGGGTGTACAGCGTCAAGTGAAGTAAATCTGGCCATGGTGAGGCCATCTCTGGCGTCCCGGGCAGCAATGTGCCCGGGTGCTGATGCCCTGTGTCCAGTGCAGCATCAGGTGATTGCGGAGAAGGTTGGTGTTGTTGTTGGTGATGATGTTGGTATGCCTGGTGATGTTGGTGTTGGGGCTGATTGTGGAGGGATTGTGAGGACCAAAGTGAGATTATTTCAAGGGCACTGATGTTGCTGGAATAGATGGCAGCTGAAGTTGAGATGGTAGTAATCTGTCAATGGTGAGAGAGCTTGCTCTAAGGAGGTGAGAGTGCATATACCTGCAACAACCTGAAATGGAGATTGCAGTGAGGAGCCCAGACAGAAATGTGCAGCAGATTTAAGTTTGCAAGAATTTTGACTCATGTCTTTACATGCTCATCTCTAACTGTAACTGACCTGATTGGAGCGAGGCAGCACCGGAGGTAAATAAAAGCAGTGGCGAGGCTCGAGAGGCCCCATAGCGGACCTGACTGGAGCGAGGCAGCACCGGAGGTAAATAAAAGCGGTGGTGAGGCTCGAGAGGCATACCAGTCTCCGAGCTCAGAGGGAGAGAAGTAAAAAGTAATCAAAGTGTGATGTCACCAGAAAGCAGGTAAGTGATTGGTTGGTGAGTATTTCTCTCTTTTTAAACTTTAACTCTGTGGTTTATAGTTTTTAAGGTCTCTGTGGTGTAGCGCGGACTGTTGGTAAACCAGCCCCTTAAGTATATAATTTAACTGTAGTGTAATTGGTGGGATTGATTTGATTTAATTAATTTCAATTAATTAAAGGGTAAGTCATGGCAGGAGAGCTCGGCCTCATGGCATGCTCCTCCTGCGCTATGTGGGAACTCAGGGACACTTCCTGTGTCCCTGACAACCATGTGTGCGGGAAGTGTATCCAGCTGCAGCTACTGGCAGACCGCATTGCGGCACTGGAGCTGCGATTGGATTCATACTGGACCATTCGCGGGAATTCATGGATAACACGTTTGAGCAGTTGGTCACACTGCAGGCAAAGGTTGGACAGGCAGAAAGGGAAGGGGTGACCAACAGACAGAGTAGTAGGCGCAGGCAGGTAGTGCAGGGGTCCCCTGTGGACATCCCCCTCTCAAACAGATATACCGCTTTGGTTACTAATGGGGGGGATGGCTTATCAGAGGAAGGCAGCAGCAGCCAACTTCCTAGCACCAGGGGTGGCTCTGCTGCACAGGACGGGAGGAAAAAGAGCAGGAGAGCTATAGTAATAGGGGATTCTATTGTAAGGGGAATAGATAGGCGTTTCTGTGGCCGCAAACGAGACTCCAGGATGGTGTGTTGCCTCCCTGGTGCAAGGGTCAAGGATGTCTCAGAGCGGCTGCAGAACATTTTGGAAGGGGAGGGTGAACAGCCAGTTGTTGTGGTGCATATAGGCACTAACGATATAGCTAAAAAACGGGATGAGGTCCTAAAAGCTGAATATAGGGAGTTAGGAGGTAAATTAAAAAATAGGACCTCAAAGGTAGTAATCTCAGGATTGCTACCAGTGCCACGTGCTAGTCAGAGTAGAAATAGAAGGATATTTCAAATGAATACGTGGCTAGAGGAATGGTGCCGGGGGGAGGGATTCAAATTCCTGGAACATTGGAACTGGTTCTGGGGGAAGTGGGACCAGTTCAAACCGGACGGTTTGCACCTGGGCAGGGCCGGGACCGATGTCCTAGGGGGAGTGTTTGCTAGTGCTGTTGGGGAGGGTTTAAACTAAAATGGCAGGGGGGTGGGAACCTGAACAGGGGGACAGAGGAAAGGGAAACAAGGATAAAAGCAAAAGATAGGAAGGAGAAAAACAAAAGTGACAGTCAGAGAAATCAACGGTTTAAATCAAACATGGCCACAGTAAATAATAATTCTAATAGGTCTAAGAGCGTTAAAAAACAAGCCTGAAGACTTTATGTCTTAATGCAAGGAACATTCGGAATAAGGTGGATGAATTCGCTGCACAAATAGAGGTAAACGAATATGATTTGATTGGGATTACGGAAACATGGCTCCAGGGTGGCCAAGGCTGTAAACGCAACATCCAGGTATATTCAATATTCAGGAAAGATAGGCAAAAAGGAAAGGGAGGTGGGGTAGCATTGCTGGTTAAAGAAGGGATTAACACAATTGTAAGGAAGGATATTAGCTCTGATGATGTGGAATCTGTATGGGTAGAACTGAGAAATACCAAGGGGCAGAAAACATTAGTGGGAGTGGTATATAGACCTCCAAACAGTAATGTGGAGGTTGGGGATGGCATTAAAAGGGAAATTAGAGAAGCGTGCAATAAGGGCACAGCAGTCATCATGGGTGACTTTAATCTACATATAGATTGGGCTAACCAAATTAGTAACAATACTGTGGAGGAGGAATTCCTGGAGTGTTTACGGGATGGTTTCCTGGACCAATATGTCGAGGAACCAACCAGAGATCAGGCCATCTTAGAGTGGGTATTATGTAATGAGAAAGAATTAATTAGCAATCTTGTTGTATGAGGCCCCTTGGGTCGGAGCGATCATAATATGATAGAATTCTTCATTAAGATGGAGAATGAAGTAGTTGACTCAGAGACTAGGGTCCTGAATTTAAATAAAGGAAACTATGATGGTCTGAGGCGCGAGTTGGGTAGGATTGATTGGGAAATGTCACTCAAAGTATTGACGGTGGATTGGCAATGGCAAGCATTCAAAGACCGCATGGATGAACTACAGAAATTGTTCATCCCAGTTTGGCATAAAAATAAAACAAAAAAGGTGACTCAACCGTGGCTAACAAGGGAAATTAGGGATAGCATAAGATCCAAGGAGAGGACATATAAATTGGCCAGAAAAAGCAGTAAACCTGAGGATTGGGAGCAGTTTAGGATTCAACAAAGGAGGACAAAGGGATTAATTAAGAAGGGGAAAATAGAATATGAGAGTAAGCTTGCAGGGAACATAAAAACTGACTGTAAAAGCTTTTATAGATATGTGAAGAAGAAAAGATTGGTGAAGTCAAACGTAGGTCCCTTGCAGTCAGAATCAGGGGAATTTATAATGGGTAACAAAGAAATGGCAGACCAATTAAATACATATTTTGGTTCTGTCTTCACAAAGGAGGACACAAATAGCCTCCCAGAGATGCCGGGGAACATAGGGTCTGATGAAGGGGAGGAACTGAAAGAAATCAGTATTTGTAAGGAAATGGTGTTAAGGAAATTGATGGGACTGAAGGCCGATAAATCCCCTGGGCCTGATAATCTACATCCTAGGGTACTTAAGGAAGTGGCCCTAGAAATAGTAGATGCATTGCTAATCATCTTCCAACATTCGATGGAATCTGGAACAGTAACCATGGATTGGAGGGTAGCTAATGTTACCCCACTATTCAAAAAAGGTGGTAGGGAGAAAACGGGGAATTACAGACCGGTAAGCCTGACATTGGTAGTGGGGAAAATGCTAGAGTCCATTATAAAGGATGTAATAGCTGAGCACTTGGAAAACAGTGACAGGATCGGACAAAGTCAACATGGATTTACAAAAGGTAAATCATGCTTGACTAATCTACTGGAATTTTTTGAGGATGTAACTGGTAAAATAGATAAGGGAGAACCAGTGGATGTGGTGTATTTGGACTTACAGAAGGCCTTCGATAAGGTCCCGCATAAGAGGTTAGCGTGTAAAGTTAAGGCACATGGGATTGGGGGCAAGGTATTGACTTGGATAGAAAACTGGTTGGCAGACAGAAAGCAAAGAGTTGGAATAAACGGGTCTTTTTCCGAGTGGCAGGCAGTGACTAGCGGGGTACCGCAGGGATCGGTCCTTGGACCCCAGCTATTCACAATATATATTAATGATCTAGACGAGGGAACTAGATGTAATACCTCCAAATTTGCAGACGACACAAAGCTGGATGGGCGTGTGTGCTGTGAGGAGGATGCCGAGAAACTCCAGGATGATTTGGACAGGTTGGGCGATTGGGCAGAAGCATGGCAGATGCAATATAACATGGATAAATGTGAGGTTATCCACTTTGGTGGCAAAATCAGGAAGGCAGATTATTATCTGAATGGTAAGATGCACTGCAGCAACTCACCAAACTCAACAGCACCTTCCAAACCCGCGACCTCTACCACTTAGAAGGACAAGGGCAGCAGATGCATGGGAACATCACCACCTACAAGTTCCCCTCCAAGCCACACACCATCCTGACTTGGACCTGTATCGCTGTTCCTTCACTGTCGCTGGGCCAAAATCCTGGAACTCCCTTCCTAACAGCATTGTGGGTGTACTTACACCATATGGACTGCAGCGGTTCAAGAAGGCGGCTCACCACCATCTTCTCAAGGGCAATTAGGGATGGGCACTAAATGCAGGCTTAGCCAGCCAGCGACACCCACATCCCATCAATGAATTTTTTAAAAATAGATTGGGAGAAGGGGAAGTGCAACGAGACCTGGGTGTCCTTGTGCACCAGTCGCTGAAGGTAAGCATGCAGGTAAACCACGTAGCAGGCGGTTAAGAAGGCAAATGGTATGTTGGCCTTCGTAGCGAGAGGCTTTGAGTACAGGAACAAGGATGTCTTGCTGCAGTTGTACAGGGCCTTGGTGAGACCACATCTTGAGTATTGTGTGCAGTTTTGGGCCTTATCTGAGGAAGGATGTTCTTGCCATGGAAGGAGTTCAGCGAAGATTCACCAGGCTGATACCTGGGATGGCAGGAATGATGTATGAGGAGAGATTGTGTTGATTGGGCTTGTACTCGCTGGAGTTTAGAAGAATGAGAGGGGATCTCATTGAAACTTATAAAATTCTGTCAGGACTGGACAGACTAGATGCAGGAAGGATGTTCCCGATGGTCAGGGAGTTCAGAACCAGGGGTCACAGTCTAAGGATAAAGGGTATGCCATTTAGGACAGAAATGAGGAGGAATTTCTTCACCCAGAGAGTGGTGAACCTGTGGAATTCTTTACCACAGAAGGCAGTAGAGGCCAATTCATTAAATATATTCAAAAAGGAGTTGGATATATTTCTTGAGGCTAAAGGGATCAAGGGGTATGGGGAGAAGGCAGGGACAGGGTACTGAATTTGGATGATCAGCCAATGATCACATTGAATGGCGGAGCAGGCTCGAGGGGCCGAATGGCCTACTCCTGCTCCTATCTTCTATGTTTCTATAGAGTTAGCACCACACACATACAGCCTCCAGACAGATCAAATGTGGCATCCAAATCCTGAAATCAGACACCTCTGACATTTGAAAGTGAACAGATGTGAGAGTTCAACTTTTATACTGCAGCTGTGAACTATGCAACTCGCTGCTACTCCCGACTAACTTACCTGACATGATCTTCGAACATCGTGAAACCCGTTTAAAATGCGGGAAAATAGGAAAAGGCTGTCCAAATACAATTAACAAGCACTTAACAAGGTGTTAAGTGTCTTAAATCCCTCATCTGCCGCTTGGTGCCGGGTCTGTTCTGAGATCGCAGACCCAACACTCTTGAAACTCACACGGAGGCGGGTTGACAACCCGTCGTCAATCATTTTGAATTTAACAGCTGACCCGCCTCCGAATCTGCCCTCTGAGCGCCGGCAAAATCGCGGCCAAAGTATTTGTTAAATTTCAGGAACAACAGAAGTCTCATCCAAATGTGTTAACCCATTCCGTATAACTAGCTGACAGAGCAATTAACTCATTGGTTAAGAATAGTGCATAGATTAATTAACCGATTCATTCTAAGTAACACAGAGCAATTAACCAATTCATTACAAACAGTGTTTAGAAACCAGTTGTTTACGATAGCACACCGAGTATTTATCCTATTCATTTAAACAGCAGTGATTAACCCATTCTTTATGACTTTCATAGTTATTCACCAATTTATTGAAAATAGCAGAGTAATTAACCATTTCATTAAAAATAGCATAATTAACCAATAGCGCACAGAGCAATTAGTTAATTCATTATAAATAGTGCAGTGTAATTAATCAATTCAGTGTAAAGCGCAGAGAAATTTAGCAATTGATTAAAAACAGCTGATAAATTTCTCTGCCTACCCATTGCATTTGATTCTATACAGACTAGTGCAACCCATGAGACTCGAGGTCAAATCATAGCTATTAAAATTCCACTCTGAATCAACAGTCCAAATTAATACTTGGCTCAGCTCCAAGTTTTAAGTCTTGTTTCACTTGTTTTGTGTGTGGATTTCTTGCACTTGAAAAAAGTTCCCCCATTTTGCAACAAATCTATTCATGAAAGCAAATGGTACCCAATCAAGAATGGGATTAGTTTATACTCTTGACCCACATTCCTGCTTCTCTCTGGTGCTTGTGGTTGTAGATTACACTGATGATGATAATAATTCTTGTCTTTTTCCTGCTGTCTTTCTTATAATAGTAACTGCACACTCACACACAATCGCACATTCACTCACACACACTCGCACATTCACTCACACACACTCACACTCACTCACTCACACACACACTCACACACACACACACACACACACTCGCACACTCACTCACACACACACACTCACACACACTCACACTCACACACACTCGCACACACACTCACACACACACTCACACACACTCGGACATTCACACACACACACACACTCACACACATACACTCGCACATTCACTCACACACACACACACTCACACACACTCGCACATTCACTCACACACACACACTCACACGCACACACACACTCACACACTCACACACACACTCACACTCACACTCACACTCACACACACTCGCACATTCACTCACACACACACGCACACACACACACACACTCACACACTCACACACACTCACACACACACACACACACTCACACACTCACACTCACACACTCACACACACACACACACTCGCACATTCACACACACTCACACACACACACACACACACGCTCGCTCGCTCGCTCGCTCGCTGTCTTTTGGATGAGACGTTAAACCGAGGCCCTGTCTCCTCTCTCAGGTGGACGTAAAAGATCCCATGGCACTATTTTGAAGAAGAACAGAGGAGTTCTCCCCGGTGTCCCGGACAATATTTATCCCTCAACCAACATCACTAAAAACAGATTATCTGGTCATTATCACACTTATTTTTGTGGGAGCTTGCTGTGCGCAAATTGGCTGCCGCGTTTCCTACATTACAACAGTGACTACCCTTCAAAAAAAGTACTTAATTGGCTGTAAAGCGCCTTGAGACGTCCGGTGGTCGTGAAAGGCGCTGTAGAAATGCAAGTCTTTCTTTCAAAAGAAGGATAGCATTCATCATTTGTGGCAGGTTAACATTTGTATTAAGAATAAAACAAAGTCATTGCTAATGCACTGTATGGGGATTTTCTGCAGCCTCTATGGTTTCGGATCAGTGGAATGATGGCATCTCCCCCTAGCCAGAAGGCATTGTATTGAACAAATCCTGGCAAACCGCTCTTGGGTCAGCTACACTTCGGACTGTGGAACTCAGCCATCCGGACCGGATAAGTCCCAGATTCAATTCCCAGACTGGATTGAGTTAACTGATGTTGGTAAAAAGAAAGGCTTGCATTTATATAGCACCTTTCACCACCTCAGGACGTCCCAAAGCGCTTTTGAAGTGTAGTCACTGTTGTAACGTAGGAAGCACGGCAGCCAATTTGCGCACAAACAACAGTGTGATAATGACCAGATCATCTGTTTTTAATGTTGTTGGTTGAAGGGTTAAATATTGACCAGGACACCGGGGAGAACTCCCCTGCTCTTTATCGAAATAGTGCCATGGGATTTTTTTTTTTTTGCTTCCACCTGAGAGGGCAGACGGGGCCTCGGTTTAACGTCTCATCCATAAGACAGCACCTCCGACAGTGCAGCACTCCCTCAGTACTGGCACTGGGAGTGTGTGTTCAAGTCCCTGGAGTGGGATATGAACTCAGGACCTTCTGACATAGAAACATAGTAAAATAGGAGCAGGAGTCGGCCATTCGGCCCTTCGAGCCTGCTCCGCCATTCAATATGATCATGGCTGATCCTCTATCTCAATACCATATTCCTCCTCTCTCCACATACCCCTTGATGCCTTTTGTGTCTAGACTTAGAGGCTTAGAGGCATTACCACTATTTATCCCTCAACCAACATCATTAAAAAACAGATTATCTGGTCATTATCACATTGCTGTTTGTGGGAGCTTGCTGTGCGCAAATTGGCTGCTGCGTTTCCTACATTACAACAGTGACTACACAAGTACTTCATTGGCTTTGGGACATCCTGAGGTTGTGAAACGCGCTGTAGAAATGCAAGTATTTCTTTCTATTGTATTAAAAAAATGGTTAAAGGTAAAATACAGAAGGACAGGTGCAAGGAAGAGGAGCGGTACTGACCTATTAAATGTACCTGTTAATTACAGCTATTACACCCCCAGAGCAACGCTGGAAATGCCAAAATCTATAAGGCGCCAATTTACACACCTTGGCTCTTTGTCAAAGCAGAAATGGCACATCAATGCCAAGCTCTTGCTGGAACTGCAGCTATGGCAAAAAAAACTCCCGCAGCAAGACATACAGTACGCTGCATGTCGTAGAATGATTTGTAATGAATCAGTGTATTATACATAACACTTATTAGATTACTACCCCAGTACTAATTATTAAAAATATGAACCTGTGCCACTGTAATTAATCAAAATGTCATCGTTTTCCCCTTTCATTTCGAAGCCACCCTCTTCTCATCCCACTTCTAATTCTCGCTATGTTGCTGGATTTAATCACCCTATTGGAAACTGATAATGTAAAAGGTACATGTGTGTGTGTGTGTATATATATATATGATGATATGAGACCCCAACACAGAAACACAGATGGTTACTCGAGGTCTTCTGAAACCCCTCACCCACACAATTAATTGAGCATAAAATTGTAGTCATCTCTCGATTGCCGCTTGATTAACCGGCTAATGGCTGCGATCTCAGTACATAACAAATCTCAGATGGACAGCTTCCTTTGTGAATCGGTGTCTTAACACGCAGTAGGGTGGGTCTTAACCATTGGGCTGCTGTGGGGGGAGAGAGAGAGACGGCCATTTAGGGCAATATCGGGCTGACCCGACTTTTGGAAGCGAGGGGGGAGGGGGGGAGAGGTGCGATTGTGGAGGGGGGAGAGCCCAGGGGGTTTCAGAAGACTTTGAGTATCCATCTGTGTTTCTGTGTTGGGGTCTCATATCTTCTATATATACACACACACACACCCCTGTACCTTTTACATTATCAGTTTCCTACAGCAGCGGCCCCCGTCGTTCCTGTGAAGCCTGGGGGAGCCTTTCTGCTCCTCTTGGCCCCGCCAAAAGACTAACTTTAACTCTTATCTCTTGGAGCCTCTTCTGCCGCACACTCCAGGCAGGGGGGTGTTAAAATTGCATCGGAGTCCAGTCTACATTGTAGGACCCCGGTTCGCACAGATCAGTCAGGCTCCCACCTCGGGTGGCCAACTCTGGTTGGACGTATTTCATCACATGAGCTCCAACTGCCCCGCCCTCCCGCTCCCACCATTGGTCACCCGACACGTTCATCCTCGCGCCCTCCCCACCCCCGCCCCCCACGGCCAATTGGAAAGCGAACAGATTCTTCGTTACCTTATTGGATGATTCTTGACTGTCAATCAAACAGCCTTTCCCCCCACCCCCGCCCCACAATATATTTATAACTGATAAACGAAAGGATTCAACGAGAAGGGGAAAATAAAAACCATGATTTTGCTCCGCGGTTTTGCTCTGGAGATTAATCTTCAATTCCTGGAGACTCCAGGGCCAATACTGGAGGCTTGGCGTCCCAGTCCCACCTGGTCCAGGCAGACTCCTCAGCCACCCAGTGGAAGGGCCCTCAGTCAGTGCGGGAACATGGCGAAAAGTCCAACACCTCCATTTTAAACATAGAAACATAGAAACATAGAAGATAGGAGCAGGAGCCTGCTCCGCAATTAACTGAGATCATGGCTGATCATCCAAATTCAGTACCCTGTCCCCGCTTTCTCCCCATATCCCTTGATCCCTTTAGCCTTAAGAAATATATCCAACTCCTTCTTGAATATATTTAACGAATTGGCCTCAACTGCCTTGTGTGGTAGAGAATTCCACAGGTTCACCACTCTCTGGGTGAAGAAATTCCTCCTCATCTCTGTCCTAAATGGCCTACCCCTTATCCTTAGACTGTGACCCCTGGTTCTGGACTCCCCGGCCATCGGGAACATCCTTCCTGCATCTAGTCTGTCTAGTCCTGTTAGAATTTTATAAGTTTCAATGAGATCCCCTCTCATTCTTCTAAACTCCAGCGAGTATAAGCCCAATCGACCCAATCTCTCTTCATACATCATTCCTGCCATCCCAGGTATTAGCCTGGTGAATCTTCGCTGCACTCCCTCCATGGCAAGAACATCCTTCCTCAGATAAGGCGACCAAAACTGCACACAATACTCAAGATGTGGTCTCACCAAGGCCCTGTATAACTGCAGCAAGACATCCTTGTTCCTGTACTTAAACCCTCGCGCTACAAAGGCCAACATACCATTTGCCTTCTTAACCACCTGCTGCACCTGCATGCTTACCTTCAGCGACTGGTGCACAAGGACACCCAGGTCTCGTTGCACTTCCCCTTCTCCCAATCTATTGCCATTCAAATAATACTCTGCCTTCCTGTTTTTGTGCCAAAGTGGATAACCTTGCATTTATCCACGTTATATTGCATCTGCCATGCTTCTGCCCAATCACCCAACCTGTCCAAATCATACTGAACATTTCCACCCCATTTCCACTCCATTCCCACCAGATGGAGGGGGTTAAAATCTTCAATTGAAAATTTCAAAAACTGAGATTGATTGGTTTTTGTTGGGCAAGGGTATTAAGGGTTACGGAACCAAGGCGGGTAGATGGAGTTAAGATACAGATCAGCCACGATCTAACTGAATGGCGGAACAGGCTCGAGGGGCTGAATGGCCTCCTCCTGTTCCTATGTTCCAGAGCCAAAAATACTTAATTTGTTTTATTTGTCAATTGTATTTCTTGGTTCTTTAGCTCATAATTGTGTCACCTAGCTCTTTGGCATATGAACACAAGAAATATACCAAAGGGCAGAACAGGGTCGAGGGGCGGAATGGCTTCCCCCTGTTCCTAGGTTCCCCGAATATCTTTGCAAACCTTTACTTTATTGATGATCAAAGATGTTCTAAAGAATCTACCTATGTAAGAGAGTCAACCTGTTCTTGTTCAATGCAGTGGTTGGAATAAGCATCGAGCCACCTTACCTCATAGTCTCCAGGGCCAGGGGTGCGAATGATGTCATCTTTAAAGCGTGGCTGTTTGGATACTATCAAAGCCATCCTGGGCGTGGACTTTAGAACAGGCTTGTACGCACCAGGTCCTGAGAAGCAATATTAAAAAGGGTTTCATGAGAACGATCGGGACCAGCAATGGCATTTTTCCCATGGAGACCGTCGCATATCTGAAGCATGCAGCTACCAAGGTCACGAACCAAATTAATGCCGATTTAGTTTATTTATTCACAGCATTGCTGTTTTGCTGAGAAGCGCACTTCTCGCAAAGTGATGTTGGGAAAGTCAGTATCCTGGATTTCTTAAAATAAATTCCAAATTTACTTTGCATTTTCTTGTTTAGCAGTGTGACAGCCTCGTGTGATCAAGATTTCTCAGTTAAATTCCATAATATTCACACACTTAAAAAATAAGGTGAAGTAAATGAAGGGGAAAGCATCTGACGGGCCACGTTATTTGATTTTTATTTCTGCTTGTTTTTGTAGTAAATGTTTCCTGTTAAAATCCCACCGGAAACAATGGAGTTCATAGAATCTCACAGCACTTAAGGAGGCTATTCGGCCCATCGTGCCTGTGCCGGCTCTTTGAAAAGAGCTCTCCAATTAGTCCCACTCCCCCTGCTCTTTCCCCGTAGCCCTGCAAATGTTCTCCCCTTCAAGTATTTATCCCAATTCCCTTTTGAAAGTTACTATTGAATCTGATTCCACCGCCCTTTCAGGCAGCGCGTTCCAGATCACAACAACTCGCTGCGTAAAAAAACCTCTCCTCATCTTCCCCCCAACCGCATCCCCCCACGCCCCCACCCCCCGGCTTTTTTGCCGATTCTCTTCAATCTGTGTCCTCTGGTTACCCACCCTCCTGCCACTGGAAACAGTTTCTCCTTATTTACCCCATCAAAACCCTACATAATTGTGAGCACCTCCATTAAATCTCCACTTAGCCTTCTCTGCTCTAAGGAGTTACACAGGATTTCCCTGAATTCTGATGAAAGGTCGTCAAATTGAAACGTTAACTCTGTTTCTCTCTCCACAGATGCTGCCTGGCCTGCTGGGTGTTTTCCAGCACTTTCTGTTTTTACAGGAAACTCTCTTTTAACCGGCACCTAAATATCCGGAAATCTCTCTTAACCGGCGAAATTCAGGAGCAGGTTCAGGTAAGTTTTACTATATATTAGTGGCCGTGTAACCGGGGTTCCTGGATCTGTGGCTGTGTAACTGGGGTTCCTGCACCTGTGGCCGTGCAACAGGGACTCCTGGATCTGTGGCCGTGTAACCGGGGTTCCTGGATCTGTGGCCATGTAACCGGGGCTCCTGCACCTGTGGCCGTGTAACCGGGGTTCCTGGATCTGTGGCCATGTAACCGGGGCTCCTGCACCTGTGGCCGTGTAACTGGGACTCCTGGATCTGTGGCCATGTAACCGGGGTTCCTGGATCTGTGGCCATGTAACCGGGGTTCCTGGATCTGTGGCCGTGTAACCGGGGCTCCTGCGCCTGTGGCCGTGTAACTGGGACTCCTGGATCTGTGGCCATGTAACCGGGGTTCCTGGATCTGTGGCCATGTAACCGGGGTTCCTGGATCTGTGGCCGTGTAACCGGGGCTCCTGCACCTGTGGCCATGCAACAGGGACTCCTGGATCTGTGGCCGTGTAACCGGGGTTCCTGCACAAGTGCCGTGTAATCTGGGCTCCTGGATCTGTGGCCGTGTAACCGGGGTTCCTGCACCTGTGGCCGTGTATGGGGCTCTTGTACCTTGGTAAGTATACCTCTCTGTAATCTGGACTTTTTGATCAACCGGCACCACGCCGGTCCCGTCGGTGCCGGATAAAAAAGAGTTTCCTGTATTTCAAGTTTCCAGCATCTGCAGTATTAGGGCGGGAAAGTGGAGTTGAGGTCGAAGATCAGCCGTGATCTTATTGAATGGCGGAGCAGGCTCGAGGGGCCATGCAGCCTACTCCTGCTCCTATTTCTTGTGTTCTAATGTTCCATTCTCCCTCATGTGGTTATTTAGCTTCCCCTTAAATGCATCTATGCTACTCGACTCAACCACTCCCTGTGGTAGCGAGTTCCTCATTCTCACCACTCTCTGGGTAAAGAAATTTCTCCTGAATTCCCTACTGGATTTATTAGTGACTATCTTATATTTATGACCTCTAGTCTTGGACTCCCCCCACAAGTGGAAACATCTTCTCAACGTTAACGACCTCTATGAAGTCACCCCCTCAGCCTTCTCTTCTAGAGAAAGAGGCCCAGCCTGTTCAGCCTTTCCTGATAGGTATAACCTATTACTGTATTCAGAAGAAAAATAAAGGTACGCCCAGACCATGCGGTGCGTAGAGATTTGTTGGACATCTTTCACCCAGCTGCCGGGAGTTTCTCACACACAACAGTCTGCCTTTGGATGATATTCAAATGTATTATTATGAGGCCGCAGCCCACCCTGATACCACTTTCCCCAAGGCAAATCTATCTTAATGCAGGAAGTCATTCACAAAGGGTTGTGCTTCCATTTCTACAGAGACTCCCTGCATTGCACCCGTCTCCCAGGCCAAAGGCAGACACAGGGGAAAAGGGTTGGCTGATCGACAGGCTTTCGACTAAACTGGGAACTCTGCAAGTAGCTTCAGATCCTCAACAAAAAAGCTCTTGGTAGCAATTCTTTGGCAGCGTGCATGAAGGAAAACGCGAGAGAATCAGGAGAGGGGGGAAGAAGAGAAACAGCAGCGTTAAAAAAAATGGAATTTTCTTTTAAAAAGTACTAAGGAAAGGATCGGATAAAGCACAAGAAGAGAATCGAGATCAACAGCAGCAACAATGGTAAAACTTTCTCGTAGTGCCAGGCAAAAGGGCAGCTCACGCACCATTCATGTCACATGGTCACTGTAAATATTAATAACTTGAAAATCTGTGCATCGGCACTTAAAAAAAAAACTTGGAGTGTAGATAGTGTTATAACAACCTGCGAAAATTAACCCAAATGTCTACACCAATGTAACAACAACAAATTGCTTTTATATAGCCCTTTTAACGTATTAAAACGTCCCATGGCGCTACACAGGAGCGATTATCGAACAAGATTTGACACCGAGCCACATAAGGAGATATTAGGACAGGTGACCAAAAGCTTGGTCACAGAGGTGGGTTTTAAGGAGTGTCTTACAGAAGGAGAGAAAGGCGGCGAGGTTTAGGGAAGGAATTCCAGAGCTCGGGGCCCAGGCGGCTGAAGACACGGCCGCCAACAGTGGAGCGATGAAAATCAGGGGATGCGCAAGAGGCCAAAATTGGAGGAGCGCAGAGATCTCGGAAAGGTCGTGAAATTTGAGAGATCTGCACAGATTCAGAATCAAAGATTCATGAGCACAGCAGCCTACTTCTGGCAAATGTTAAATTGATACTGTGCGTTTTAAAAAAAAATAGACTCATGGAAATAAAAATGGCAGATGTCACCCATTCCATTTATCTTTCTTCGCTTTGATCCTCATTAATTGAAGCAAATAGAATGAATTGCACAGGGGCTGGAGCTAAGCTAAATAAAGCAATCCTTCTCGATTTCGACCATGAATACCAGTCTTGGAAATCCATCCTCACGTTGGCCTTCAGAAAGTGATATTATGCTTGCAGCTTTCATATCTTCCGAGTGTCGTGTCTACGTTATCAAAGTCTGCAAATACTAAGCGCTGAATTGCAGCGGTTTCAGACAATGCTGCATTGTGTGAATGAAGCATTCGCTCCAGAAGAGAATGAAGTCGCCTGGCAAGATGCAAGAAGCCTGGAAGACCCGCTAGTGTTTTAATGAAAGAAAGACTTGCATTTCTATAGCACCTGTTCACGACCACCGGACGTCTCAAAGCGCTTTACAGCCAATGAAGTACTTTTGGAGTGTAGTCGCTGTTGAAATGTGGGAACTACAGGGGTTTTAAAACAAAACAAATACTTGCATTTATACGGCGCCTTTAACATAGTAAAACGTCCCAAGGCGCTTCACAGGAGCGTTAATCAGACATAATTTGACACCGAGCCACATAAGGAGGTATTAGGGCAGATGACCAGAGGTAGGTTTTAAGGAGCATCTTAAAGGAGGAGAGACAGGCGGAGAGGTTTCGGGAGGGAATTCCAGAGCTTAGGGCCCAGGCAGCTGAAGGTACGGCCGTCAATGGTAGCGTGATGGAAACTGGGGATGCTCAAGAGGTCAGAATTGGAGGAGCGCAGAGATCTCGATGGGTTGGAGGAGGTTACAGGGGTAATGCAGGTTACATTCTGCTGCTGGCACATTGGTGGCAAGCGACCCACCTTTTTGGGTTTTATTTCTTCCTTCCTCCTCCCCGACAAACTCCCTTCGAGGCTATTGTCCATCCTGTTCGATTGGTCTATGATAGGGAAATTAAACGCAGGCGACACTCGTAGTGACACATTTTCACAGGCAGGTGCTATCTCGCTACTCTGCGAAATGTCACGTAACGCAGCAGGGCGGATGGAGCACGTGGCGGGAGAGGGGTAACGGGCAATTTCAGAACTGAAGCCCAGATTTCAGGCGCTTCAGGCGAGCATCCCAATGCACCGGGTTACGCCCTGGCAAGGACTCTGGTGTATATAAATGATGATAGTGAGCTGAAGTGAAGCAGGGCTACTGCTGGAGGGGGGGGGGGGGGAGGAGGAGGGAGGGGAGGAGGGAGGGGGGGAGGAGGGAGGGGGGGAGGGGAGGAGGGAGGGGGAGGGGAGGAGGGGAGGGGGGGAGGAGGGAGGGGAGGAGGGGGGAGGGGGAGGGGGGGAGGAGGAGGGAGGGGAGGGGGGGGGGAGGAGGGGGGGGAGGAGGAGGAGGGGGGGAGGAGGAGGGAGGGAGGGGGGGAGGAGGGGGGGGAGGAGGGGGGGGAGGAGGATGGGGAGGAGGGAGGAGGAGGAGGGGGGAGGGGTGGGGGAGGGAGGGGAGGGGGGGAGGGGGGGAGGAGGGAGGGGTGGGGGAGGGAGGAGGGAGGGGTGGGGGAGGTGGGGGGGGGAGGGGGGAGGAGGGAGGGGCGGGGGGGGTGCATGATGAGGGATAATTACTGCCCAGGGAGGACTGAAAAATGAGGTGGGCAGTCTACACTCGTTCTCCTTCTGAAATATCACCTGCCCTCTCCAATGTCTGCTTTAAGCTGCAGTGAGGAGAGAGAAACTGACACACCATTTATTTTACACTGAGTGACCTCTGCTGGTAAAAGTAAGTCACTGGGCCAAAACTGCATTGACTGCAAAACGGGGCCCACACCATCATTTGGTAATACGGGGAGGGGGGGGGATTTTTTTTCTCTCCGCACAGGCACTATAATCTTAGTTATAATTAATGGTTATGATAATAGCAGAATTTGCTCTGTTTTCAGGTGGAACCTTGGAATCACATTTCAGCTCCACCAATCCAAGCATTCCCTTCTCTTTCTCCAGTGTAACCGGTTTCCGCTGCCAGTTAAGAGCCACGTTAACGACTTGCATTTCTATAGCGCCTTTCACGACCACCGGACGTCCCAAAGCGCTTTACAGCCAATAAAGTACTTTTTAAAATGTAGTCACTGTTGTAATGTAGGAAACGCGGCAGCCAATTTGCGCATAACAAGCTCCCACAAACAGCAATGTGATAATGACCTGATCATCTGTTTTTGTTGTATTGGTTGAGGGATAAATATTGGCCTCAGGACACTGGGGAGAACTCCCCCTGCTCTTCTTCGAAAAAAGTGCCCTGGGATCTTTTACGTCCACCTGAGAGAGCAGACGGGGCATTGGTTTAAAGTCTCATCCGAAAGACAGACCTCCGACAGTGCGGCACACCCTCAGCACTGCACTGGGAGTGTCAGCCTAGATTTTTGTGCTCAAATCCCTGGAGTGGGACTCCGAACCCGCAATTTTCTGACTCAGAGGCGAGGGTGCTGCCCGCTGAGCCACAGCTGATAGATAACAACTGAAGTGAGGCGATACTCTGGGTAACTCCACGCCCCACGTCTTGTATTGCTGGGCACTGGCACGAGAATCACGGAATCATAGAGGGCAGAAAATAAAATGTCCAGCAGTCAAAATCCAATATGCCTTCCTTTGAAACAGAAAGACCAAGAGGTGTAGGCCTAATAATTCGGTTGCTTTGCGCCTCCTGTTAGCGCTCTAAGAGGGCGCTAACGGGGCGCAAAGCAACTAGCGTCCAGGCACGGCGCCGCCAACACCTCCCACGAAATTCAGCAGGAGGTTAGCAGCGGCGGTAACCATTAGCGGCCTGCGGCGCTGCGCCGCCAGCGGTGATGTCATCGCCGTGCGCAGCGCCCCGCTCGCGCCCCAGCTGCGATCTTCGGTAGCGCCCCCTGACTTACTGCCGAACGCCATGTCCAACGGGGTCAGGGGGGCCTACCTGCAGCCGAGATGGTGCTAATTAAAGGGGAGGTGCCGGGCGGCCATTTATGTTGCTGGCTGCCTGCCAGCACCTGCCCCCTCTGCCGTCCCCGGCCTCCTCTGCAGCCCCCCCCCCCCACGCGGAGTGTCGGCTGCGCTCCATGAGCCCGGCACTTCTCTGGGCCCCGAGTCGCGCTGTGCAAGGGCCCCTCCCGTGCCCCGCTTCCCTCTTGGGGTGCTACCGATGAATTTCGGCCGCGGGGACGCTTATTTTTTCGGAGTGTTAAAAGTAGCGCCCGGGCGAGCACGACTCAATTTGTTTCCCCGTAGAACCTTAAGGCACAGAAGGAGGCTATTCGGCCCTTCGAGCCTGTGCCAGTCTGTTGACAGAGCCATCCAATTAGTCCCAGTCCCCTGCTGGTTCCCCCAGAGCCCCACAAATTTTTCCTTTGGTGCAACTTATATCAACAACAACTTTTATTTATACAGCACCATTAACGTAGTAAAACGTCCCAAGGCGCTTCACAGGAGTGATTATCAGACAAAGTTTAACACCGAGCCACATAAGGAGATATTAGAAGAGGTGACCGAAAGCTTGTTCAGAGGTAGGTTTTAAGGAGCATCTTAAAGGAGGAAAGAGGGGCGAAGAGGTTTAGGGAGGGAATTCCAGAGCTTAGGGCCCAGGCGGTTGAAGGCACGGCCGCCAATGGGGTGGAGCGATGGAAATCTAATATGCGCAAGAGGCCAGAATTGGAGGCGCGCAGAGATCTCGGAGGGTTGTAGGGCTGGAGGAGGTTACAGAGATAGGGAGGGGCGAGGCCTTGGGGGGATTTGGAACTTACAAGCAAATGAGGGATTTACAAGCAATTTATGGACCTCTAACTCACCTTCAGAATCAACGGCATGAGTTATATCCATGTAAATGGGTTGACTAGTCGATGGTAGGACCTTATTTTACACAATTATATACACGGATAGAAATTCGACTCAGTTATTGGCAGATACTTACAGTACCATTCCTCCTATTTGCTACCCTGAAAATAGATTTTGTAATCAATGGAAAATTGTGTTAGAAATAATACCATGGCCAGGTGGGCTTTTGAAAAATGAACAGTCCACTAATATTCTGGCAGCCTGAATCCATGGGACTTTTGTGATTTTAAATGACAGGCTCCTCTGCAGCTATAGTTGGTCATTCTGTCCTTTCCTCAGTTATTTCTCATATTGCTTATCTGTCCCTTTACCTTCTCTCAATATTCATCTCCCTCTGTCTATCTCACATACTTTTGCCTTTTCCACGGTTTCCAATTGATACTTATCTCATTGCTGATATCTATCTCATTTCCCCATCGTCTTAACTCATTTCCTTCTCATCATTGTTATTGCAGCCACCCGTATTCTTGTTTCTCTGTCTACATCCCTGTAGGGGAGGTGGGTTAAAGTTTGAACCGACCCCGAAATGAATTCCAGGAGTCTCTGGTGTCAGGACAGCCTCTGGCTTCAGAGTCAGGCGTGCATTGACACTATAATTGCAGGGTCAGCGCAAACCAAAACTACCTTCTCATCGATGCTATGGTTATAATGTAATCTCTGCCTGAAACTGATAACGAGAGGTTGGCTGGGACATACTTCTCTCCCTCCTTGAGCAGCTGCTGCTCGATGATTAGACGGGGAAAGTAAGCTGTGAGGAGGACGCAAAGAGGCTGCAAAGTGATATAGAGAAGGTTAAGCGAGGGGGGGGGGGGAGAAAATGGCAGATGGAATATAATGTGGAGAAGTGTGAAGTTATCTACATTGGTAGGAAAAATAGAACAGCAGAGTATTTTTTAAATGGTGAGAGATTGGGAAATGTTGGTGTTCAGAGGGACCTGGGTGTCCTTGTACACGAATCACTGAAAGTTAACATACAGGTACAGCAAGCAATTAGGAAAGCAAATGGTATGTTGGCCTTTATTACAAAGGGATTGGAGTATAAGAATAGGTAAGTCTTACTACAATTATATAGGGCCCTGGTGAGACCACACCTGGAGTACTGTGTACAGTTTTGATGTCCTTACCTAAGGAAGGACATGCCTTCCTTAGAGGGAGTGCAACGAAGGTTCACCAGACTGATTCCTGGGATGAGAGGATTGTCCTATGAGGTGAGATTGAGTAGACTAGGGCGATATTCCCTAGCGTTTAAAGGAATGAGAGGTGATCTCATTGAAACATATAAAATTCTTAGAGGGCTTGACAGGGTAGATGCTGTTTCCCCCTGGCTGGGGAGTCTAGAACCAGGGGTCACAGGCTCAGAATAAGGGGTCGGCCATTTAGGACTGAGATGAGGAGAAATTTCTTCACTCAGAGGGTGGTGAATCTTTGGAATTCTCTACCCCAGAGGGCTGTGGACGCTCAGTCATTGAGAATATTCAAGGCAGAGATCAGTAAATTTTGGGATATTAAGGGAATTAAGTGATATGGAAATAGTGCAGGAAGGTGGAGTTGAGGTCGAAGATCAGCCGTGATCTTACTGAATGGTGGAGCAGGCTTGAAGGGCCGAATGGTCTACTCCTGCTCCTATTTATGTTCGTATGTATTCTTATGTATTGTGTAGTCATTGCCCACTCCACCTCACCCTTTGCTCCTTTCTCCCACGCACTAGAGCAAATGGCACTTTACCAGCTCTGTTCTTTATTAAACTAATCCGTCTCCCTTTCTCTCCCAACTCGGGGTCCCGGGGATTTCCTCGGAGTTCCTCCCACTCGGTTGCTGCAACTCCGCTACAAAGTACGACGCAAACCCTGTTTGCCCAAGCAAATGAGTTTCCCGCCAGATTTACTTACTGAAGGAAGGATGTACTTGCCATGGAGGCGATGCAGCGAAGGTTCACTAGATTGCTTCCTGGGATGAGAGGCCTGTCCCATGAGGAGAGATTGAGTAGAATGGGCCTATGCTCTGGAGTTTAGACGCATGAGAGGTGATTTTATTGAAACGTATAAAATTCTTAGAGGGCTTGACAAGATAGATACTGAGTGGTTGTTTCCCCCTGGCTGGAGAGTTGAGAACCAGGGGTCACAGTCTCCGGATAAGGGGTCGGCCATTTAGGACTGAGATGAGGAGAAGTTTCTTCACCCAGAGGGTTGTGAAACTTTGGAATTCTCTACCCCAGAGGGCTGTGGAGGCTCAGTCATTGAGCATATTCAAGGCTGAGATCGATAGATTTTTGGACTCTCGGGGAATTGAGGGATGTGGGGATAGTGCAGGAAAGTGGAGTTGAGGTCGATGATCAGCCATGATCTTATTGAATGGCGGAGCAGGCTCGAGGGGCCTCATGCTCCTGCTCCTATTTCTTATATTCTTATTTCCAGCCTATTTACAACAAAGGAGTGGGAGCAACTGCGAGGGAAGTCCCCGGCCTCGTTTTGCCTCCGTGTCATTCACTCTCCATTCCTCCAGTGTCAGCCGTGGCTCAGTGGGTAGCGCTCTCGCCTCTGAGTCCCAGGGTCATGGGTTTAAGTCCCACTCCAGAGACTTGAGCACAAAATCGAGGCCGACACTTGCAGTGTCACTGTCTGAGGGAGTGCCGCATTGTCAGAGGTGCCGTCTTTCGGATGAGATGTTAAACCTGCTCTCTCAGGTGGATGTAAAAGATCCCACGGCCACTATTTCGAAGAAGAGCAGGGGAGTTCTCCCCAGGTGTCCTGGGGCCAATATTTATCCCTCAACCAACATCACTAAAACACATTATCTGGTCATTACCACATTGCTGTTTGTGGGAGCTTGCTGTGCACATATTAGCTGCCGCGTTTCTGACATTACAACAGCGACTCCACTTGAAATAGTACTTTGCTGGCTGTAAAGTGCTTTGAGACATCCAGAGGTTGAGAAGGGCACTAAATAAATGCAAATCTTTCTGTAGAAACACAAGTCTATGTGTGTCTCCCTTGGTCGTACGGGAAAGAGGAGGCTGGTCTGTCACATCCCGCACAGTTGGATAGCCTGCTGTGCACTCTTGGTCAGGGGCGACACTTGACCTTGGACAGGGTGAGGTTCTGGAGAGTGACAGGCACCACACACAAGTGAGGGTATTGATGAGGGGATGGGAGGGAAGCAAATCACAGGGTAGGGGCGGGGGGGGGGGCGGCGGGTATAAAAATCAATGGCATTTGGATATCAGTTACAGAGCAACAAGAAGTGTTCTGCTTTTCACTGATTCGGAGAACAATTATATTTTATATCTGCTGGCTTGACCCACTACTGGCATCCAACCAGTGCTCGGAGTACAATGGCGACAAAAAAAAAGATAATCGCCCTGTGCCTAATCTTTGGCACCAGAATGCTGCGCAAATCAGAACCAAAAAGAATTCACTAATCACCCATTCTGGTGACTATTACCTACGCACACTGACTATCAGTAAGATGCAGCAGAGCTCTGCGCAGTCCCACCAGTTTCCAGTTTTTCAGCTTGCTTGATTTTGAAAATATAACTTTTTTTGTGCGTCCGTTTGATGTCGGTGTTGGAGAATGGAAGAGCTCGCTGCTACGGGCACCCAGTATCAGCAGCATGTGCTCCCGGGGATGATGCTGCCACGTTAGGTGAATTGTATTCCCCTTCCCTGGCCACTGTCTCAGGCTGGACCAGACCGCTTGCAGCCCTGGCGTTCTATTTGACCCCGAGCTGACCTTCCGAACCCATCTCCTCTCCATCACTAAGACCGCCTAATTCCACCTCCATAACATTGCCCGTCTCCGCACCTGCCTCAGCCCATCTGCCGCTGAAACCCTCATCCATGCCTTTTGTTAACTCCAGGTTCCACTATTCCGATTCTCTCCCGGCCGGCCTCCCATCTTCCACCCTCCATAAACTGGAGCTCACCCAAAACCCTGCTGCCCCGTGTCCCGACTCGCACCGAGTCCCGTTCACCCATCACTCCCTGTGCTCGTTGACCTACACTGGCTCCCAGTCTGGCATCGCCTCGATTTTAAAACTTGAATCCTGGTGTTCAATTCCCTCCATGGCCTCCTCTATTGAGCTGTCTGGGCCCCAAGCTCTGGAATTGCCTCCCTAAACCTCCCTGCCTCTCTCTCGTCCTTTAAGACACTCTTTAAAACCTACCTCTTCCTGTCCTAATATCTCCTTACATGACTCGGTGTCAAATTTTGTTTGAAAATCGCTCCTGTGAAGCGCCTTGGGACATTTTACTACGTCAAAGGCGCTATATAAATTCCAGCTGTTGTTGTTGTGGGGAACCACCTCTGTGGTCGCAACAGAGCTCGAATACTGAAGTTTTGCTTAGACTTTACAAACACCCCAAACATTTCCGCCATCTCCAGCGTGATCCCACCACCAAACGCAACTTCCCTTCACCTCCCCTTTCAGCATTCCGTAGGGACAGCTCCCTCCGAGACACCCTAGTCCACTCCTCTATCACCCCCAGCACCCCTTCCCCTTCGCCCAGCACCTTCCCATGCAAGCGCAGGAGATGCAACACCAGCCCTTATACCTCCCCACTTCCAACTGTCCAGGGCCCCAAACACCCCTTCCAGGCGAAGCAGCGATTTACTTGTACTTCTTGCAATTTAGTATATTGTATTCGCTGCTCACGATGTGGTCTCCTCTATATTGGGGAGACCAAACGCAGATTGGGTGACCACTTTGCGGAACACCTCCGTTCAGTCCGTAAGGGGGACCCCGAGCTTCCGGTCGCCTGTCACTTTAATTCACCGCTCCACTCCCACTCGGACCTCACCGTCCTCGGCCTCTTGCATTGTTCCACTGAAGCTCAGCGTAAGCTCGAGGAACAGCACCTCCTCTTTCGATTAGGCACTTTACAGCCTTCTGGACTCAACACAGAATTCAACAATTTCAGATCATATATTTTTTATCCACACTTGTTCTTCTCTCCCACATGGCAGCTGTCTTTCATTCTGCCAGCGCAATTTACACTTCATCTAGAGCCATCCTTTGTTTCTTAACCTGCCCCATTACCATCTCCTCTCACCTTGAATATCTCTTAATGTCTCTTAACCTCTCCTGCCTTCTATCCTATCACAGACCTTCCCTTTTGTTCTTTCATCCCCTCCCCCCTTTCCCAGCTTCTTCACTTGTTTAAAAATCTGTTCCATTTCCTGCTTTTTTCCAGTTCTGACGAAAGGTCATCGACCTGAAACGTTAACTTCGTTTCTCTCTTCACAGATGCTGCCTAACCTGCTGAGTATTTCCAGCATTTTCTGTTTTTATCCCCGAGACTATATTCTGTTTGAGTGTCTATGATCCAATCCAAACTAAACACAGTCCCCAAGGCTCTGCATTGCAGAGAGGTGTGAGTCAGTTAATTAAATGTTGCATTACCTTACATCTTCCCTGTGCATGCACCAAACTTTTAATTTCCACTTTAAATCCATATGAGGTTCACATCGAGCAAGACTCATACAAATCTTCTGCCTCACGGCAACAAAATAAATTCAAAAGTAAAATTCAATTGAAGTGGAAAAACTTAGCTTCGGTTTGCAAAAAAAAAAGTGGTCAACGAAACTGCAAAAGGCGATCTCAAAATATCTTCAAAATAGTGTCGGCCGTTGCTCAGTGGGTAGCACACTCATCCTCTGAGTCAGAAGGTTGTGGGTTCAAGTCCCACTCCAGGGACTTGAGCACAAAAATCTAGGTTGACACTCCAGTGCAGTGCTGAGGAGGTGCTGCACTGTCGGAGGTGCCGTCTTTCGGATGAGACGTTAAACCGAGGCCCCGTCTGCTCTCTCAGGTGGATGTAAAAGATCCCACAGCCACTATTTCGAAGAAGAGCAGGGAAGTTATCCGCGGTGTCCTGGCCAATATTTATCCATCAATCAACATAACAAAAATAGATTATCTGGTCATTATCATATTGCTGTTTGTGGGAGCTTGCTGTGCACAAATAGGCTGCCGCGTTTCCTACATTACAACAGTGACTACACTTCAAATAGTATTTCATTGGCTGTAAAGCGTTTTGGGACGTCATGAAAGGCGCTATATAAATGCAAATATTTCCAGCGCCCTGTATCCACCTGAGAGAGTAGACGGGGCCTCGGTTTAACATCTCATTTGAGAGACAGCACCGACTGATAGTGCAGCACTCCCTCAGTACCGCACTGGGAGTCTCAACCTAGATTTTATGCACATGACTCTGGAGTGGGACTATGAACCCACAATCTTCTGACTCGGGGTGAGAGTGCTACCCACTGAGCCACATCTGACACTGTAGCTAAATCACTGAATGAATATTTTCCTTCTTATCACCATGTGAAAGGACTACAACTTAAACAGTGGGAGAAGATTCAGAGTGGACAATCCACTGATAGCTGAACATCCCATATCATTCATAAGTGTTGGCAACATTGCAGTAGGACAGAGACAAGGAAGTTATTTGGACAGGCCAGGGTGGAAATGAATGCAGGAGACAGAGAAACAAGAATACGGTTGGCTGCAATAATAATGATGAGAAGGAAATGAGTTAAGATGATGGGGAAATGAGATAGTTATCAGCAATGAGATAAGGATCGAGTAGAAACCGTGGAAAAGGCAAAAGTATGTGAGATAGACAGAGGGAGACCAATATCGAGAGAAGGTGAAGGGGCAGATAAGCAATATGAGAAATAACTGAGGAAAGGACAGAATGACCAACTATAACTGCAGACGAGCCTGTCATTTAAAGTCACAAAAGTCCCATGGATTCAGGCTGCCAGAATATTAGTGGATTGTTCATTTTTCAAAAGCCCACCTGGCTATGGTATTATTTCTAACACAATTTTCCATTGATTACAAAATCTATTTTCAGGGTAGCAAATAGGAGGAATGGTACTGTAAGTATTTGCCAATAACTGAGTCGAATTTCTATCCGTGTATATAATTGTGTAAAATAAGGTCCTACCATCGACTAGTCAATCCATTTACATGGATATAACTCATGCCGTTGATTCTGAAGGTGAGTTAGAGGTCCATAAATTGCTTGTAAATCCCTCATTTGCTTTAAGTTCCAAATCTCTCCATGGCCTCGCCCCTCCCTATCTCTGTAACCTCCTCCAGCCCTACAACCCTCCGAGATCTCTGTGCTCCTCCAATTCTGGCCTCTTGCGCATCCCCGATTTTAATCGCTCCACCGTTCAGCTGGCTGAGCCCTAAGCTCTGGAATTCCCTCCCTAAACCTCTCCACCTCTCTCTCTCTCCTCCTTTAAGACGCTCCTTAAAACCTACCTCTTTGACCAAGCTTTCGGTCATCTGTCCTAATTTCTCCTTATGTGGCTCGGTGTTAAATTTTGTTTGATAATCGCTCCTGTGAAGCGCCTTGGGACGTTTTTTTCCTACGTTAAAGGCGCTATATAAATGCAAGCTGTTGTTGTTGGTCAGGGGTACCCTTGCAGAGTGGAATGTGCTTGTAAATCTCAGGCTGCAGATTAGAAGCGATTAGCATTTCAGGATTGATTTTGTGCATCTGTAACAAGGTTTGTCAGCTTGAGTGCAATGCCTGGAGCTTGACATCTGCGTGTGGCTGGTGGGCCATTTTAATATACGACGAGTGAATCTCCCTCACGCTGCTCAAGGTAAATCTGATGATGTGCTGGACGGCAGGAGTGTTGTACCATAGAATGCCAAATGTGTTATTCTGCTACTCGGGTGGATTCGTATTTGAGTCCCTTAAGGTTAATGGCCCAGAAATTCGGGTCCCCACGCGTGAGTACGCGTCGAGTACTCACACGTAGGCCCAACGAAAGTGCTGGTTTCGTGCATGCACTGCGCATGCGTGGGAAACTGGAACTTTTGTTCCCTTAAAGGAAGGGGTTCACAGGTCGAACGCGTGCGCCGGAGAGGCAGCGCGTACGCCTGGAACTTCTGTTTTTTTTGCAGGTTTCTCCGGGAGGGCAAGTCTCCAGGAGTTACACATGTAAAAAGCAGTCGCAAGGCCTGCTTGTAACAAGGTAAGTGGTGAATTAATTAAAATTAAAACATTTTTTCCACAGGTTTATTATTTTTAAATACTTTAAAGAAAGGTAAGTTTATTTTTAGCCCGTTAGAAAATGTAATTCATTTTTTCAAAAATTTAAATTATTGTTTAAAATAGTTATTTTATGTAATTTATAGTTATTTTAAAAATGTGATTTAAAAAAAAAAAATTATTTGAAGTTTTAGTAATGTTTTGGGGCTTATAGCATTTATAGTTTTGACAGCTCTCCCTGTCAATTTTATGAAACCATTGCTACCATTGGCTCTCCATGTCCCACGTGATCCCAGGGGACGCATCGAACTAACTGCGCCCCTGGGATACGCAAGCACTGCGCGCCGGCAGCTGGAGGAGGCCCAGGATCGGAATCCCACGCGGGCCCTACAGCTCAACGGCCGGCGCGCTAGGTAAGTGCAGGTCGGAGGCTTGCACCCACGGGAAGCCCCCGACCCGAATTTCTGGGCCATTAAGTATCGCTACTGAAAGAAATCAGAACCTAACTGTTGTTTGGTGGGGGGGTTTGCAGACTGGAATGTGTTGGTCAGTTTTAGACTGCAGTTCAGAAGTAGCCAACACTTTTAAGATTGTTTCAACTCTGCAACAAATTGTGACGTCAATGCGTGCCGACATAACCATTTTTAATATAATATTAATAGAGCCAGATAGATTATCTGAACTCTAAAATTAGATGACTGATTATGAAATGACTCCAGGGGATCTTTGTTTTTGTTGATATTTATGTACTGCTAATTTTATGGGTGGTTTCCCGTCAGTGATTGTTGATTTGTGATGACACCGAAGAACTAATGATTGCGATGTTACCACTGCAATTATATTGAGAAATTCCTCTGTGACCGAGTGCCACGGAACCCTATGGCCAACACGTTTCGCTTTAAAAACAAAAGCCGTTGTGATCATTACTACGTGAGCTGAATGCTAGGCCGGTCATTTCCTAGTACGATAGCAAAATACTGCAGATGTTGGAAATCCGAAATAACAACAGAAAATGCTGGAAAAACTCAGCAAGTCAGGCAACATCCGTGGAGAGAAATTTGAGTTGACGTTTCGGGTTTGACCCTTCTTCAAAACTGGAGAGAAAAGGAACTAGCAGCCTTCCGGTCTCAATATCGAGTTCAACAATTTCAGATCATAACCTCGGCCCCCATTTCATTTTCACTTATATTTTCCCACTCCTTTCCTTTCCCCCCCCCCCTTTCCTTTTGTTTCTCTCTCACACCTGGCAGCTATCTTTTGCCCTGCCAGTACACTTTACACCTAATCACAGCCTATTACCATCTCGTCTAGCTTCTAATCTCTTTTACTTCTTTTGGTTCTTTTATTCTTTTGTCCGATCGCAGCCCTGCCTTCGATCTAGTTCCTTTTCTCTCCAGTTTTGAAGAAGGGTCAAACCCGAAACGTCAACTCAAATTTCTCTCCACGGATGTTGCCTGACTTGCTGAGTTTTTCCAGCATTTTCTGTTGTTATTTCGGTCATTTCCTTTGTTAGCTCTCAAGAAGCACATTGCGACGCAGTTCCTATCCATCTTGTTATGCGTCACTTTGTCTAAGAGTTTAAATAACAGGCTAAAGTGTCAGCCGTGGCTCGGTGGGTAGCACTCTCACACTCTGAGTCAGAAGGTTGTGGGTATCGAGCCCCCCCCCCCGCCCCAGAGACTTGAGCACAATAATCCAGGTTGACACTCCCAGTGCAGTGCTGAGGGAGCGCTGCACTGTCGGAGGTGCCGTCTTTTGGATGAGACATTAAACCGAGGCCCCGTCTGCTCTCTCAGGTGGAGGTAAAAGATCCCACGGCACTACTTCGAACAGCACGGTGGCATAGTGGTTAGCACTGTTGCCTCACAGCACCAGGGACCCGGGTTCGAATCCGGCCTCGGGTGACTGTCTGTGTGGAGTTTGCACATTCTCCCCGTGTTTGCGTGGGTTTTCTCCGGGTGCTCCGGTTTCCTCCCACAGTCCAAAGATGTGCGGGTTAGGATGATTGGCTATGATAAATTGACCCTTAGTGTTAGGGGGATTAAATACGTGGGGTTACGGGGATAGGGTGGGATATGTGTTGGTGTAGGGGTTACGGGGATCGGGTGGGATATGTGTCGGTGCAGGCTCGATGGGCCGAAATGGCCTCTATCTGCACTGTGGGATTTCTGTGTGATTTCTGTGAAGAGTAGATCAGCCATAATCTAACTGAATGGTGGAATAGACTCGATGGGCTGAATGGCCTCCTCCAGTTCCTATTTACAATATAGGTAAATCTGTACAACTAATATTATAGCAGCATTAACAGAAACCAAAGTTACCATTACAATGTAAAACTAGTAACACTAGTGAGTTAGTAAGCTGCTCTAGGCATACTCGCTGCAAGGATGAAAGTGTGTCAGTCGTGGCTCAGTGGGTAGCACTCTCATCTCTGAGTCAGAAGGTTGTAGGTTCACGTCCGACTCCCGAGACCTGCGTAGATGATCTAAGCGTGCCAGTACTGAGGGAGTGCTGCACTGTTGGTAGTGCCATCTTTTGGGTGAGACGTTAAACCAAGGCCCCAGGTGGATGTGAAAGATCCCATGGCCACTGTTTTGAAGAAGAGCAGGGGGGAGTTTTCCCCAGTGTTCTGGCCAATATTTATCCCTCAATAAACATCACTAAAAGCAGATTATCAGGTCATTTATCACATTGTTGTTTGTGGGAGCTTGCTGTGCGCAAATTGGCTGCCACGTTTCCTACATTACAACAGTGACTCCACTTCAAAACTACTCATTGGCTGTAAAGTGCATTGGGACATCCTGAGGTCGAGAAAGGCGCTATATAAATGCAAGACTTTCTTTTTCGTTTATGGAACTGAACAGTTGAGAAGGACAAAGAGTAAAGATGGAAAATATCAAGAGCAGAGCCGAGAAATCATGGGGACAAAGCCAGGAGACAATGGAGCCAGGAAACCATTGAGAGCGCAAGGGGTAAATGTTAAAGATAGACCAGAAAGATCTCGCTGTGCAAAGAATACTATTTCTCCAACCTGCCATAAAGACAAATGCCAAGCAAACAATTGATCTGAAGCGGCTAAAGCAGACTCACTTTTGTTCTGGTCACATTATTATCCAGTAAATTGGTGGGGGGGGGGCGGTGTTGGTAAACTAGAGCAACAGATTCCAGCCCATCCAACCAGTATGATCCCTGCCACCTTGTTGTGGGTCAGTTTTTGTGCTGGATAAATACAACCCAGCCAGAAAGCCCCATCTCATTTTCTTCTTAAGTGATTCTAAGGTCAACGTAAAGGAAAGAATTTGCATTTATAAAGCACCTCATCACATCCTCGGGATGTCCCCAATGAAGTCACCTCGAATGAATCACTTTTGAAGTGCAGTCACTGTTCCGTAGGCTAACTAATGTGACTGACAAAAGGCAGGAAGTGATTTGGCGATAGGACTGATGGCTGAGTAAGGTTATCCAGTGGGAACTGAATCATGCTAAGCAGGAAAGTCCCTAGTCTGTACTTAATCGGCTAACCCCAGCTGCAGCTGGCAGTAGAGGAATCACAATTGACCTCAGCCACGAGGTTAGCTAGGGGGCGAAGCTACCCGTCCCTATCCAGCAACCCCTGCTGCAAGGTGGACGTAGGTGGGTGCTGGGTGCCCACAGGATCAGGTTCAGCAAAGATCCTGCCAACACTCTGAACAGTTCTGGTCTGCATGTTATAAAAAGGATATAGAGGCACTGCAGAGAGTGCAAAAAAAAGAGATTTACTAGAATGATACCAGAACTGAGAGATATATAACCACCAGGAAAGGCGGAACATACTGGGGCTCTTTTCTCTAGAAAAGAGAAGACTGAGAGGTGACCTGATAGAGGTCTTCAAGATTATGAAGGGATTCGATAGGGTAGACGTAGGGAAGATGTTTCCACTTGTGGGGGAGACCAGAACTAGGGGCCATAAATATAAGAGAGTCACTAATAAATCCAATCGGGAATTCAGGAGAAACTTCCTTAGCCAGAGAGAATGTAGAATTCGATAGTTGAGGCCAATAGCATAGATGCATTTAAGGGGAAGCTTGATAAGCATATGAGGGAGAAAAGAATAGGATATGTTAATGGGGTGAGATGAAGAGGGGTGGGAGGAGGCTCTTGTGAAGCATAAACACTGGCACGGACCAGTTGGGCCGAATGGCCTGTTTCTGAGCTGTAGACTTGATGTAATGTTCCCATGATTCAATACTTTCTTGAAGAGAGGAGCGGCAAAAACTTAAGCAGAAAAATAATTGAGGGAATAAGACAGAAAAGGAAAAGAAAAAAAAGAGATCAGAGGTCAGAGAACTCACTATTAGCCAGCACCATCCCAGTTAAATTTAAATCTTGAAGAAGTTATTTCGCCAGAGGTGAAAATGTAATACACAATAAAAAATATAAAACCTTGTCTTTCCAGGTTTTAATCAATTTGGATTCGTGTTGGATTGCTTGCTTCAAGGAAAGGCCACCACGAGCAAAGGTGCAAAGTGGTCTTCTGTATGAACAATACCATTTCTCCATAGAAAGAAAGACTCGCATTTCTACAGCGCCTTTTGTTGTGTATGTACCTTTAAGGGAATAACTGGTCTCAGACTGCAGTACTGGCAGTGACCACCCCTGTATAAAAGGCACTAACAGCCTTCTGTAGTTTCAGTTTCCCGTTTGTCTCCATTCAGTAAAGACTTGTTATGATCCACTCCTGCTGTCCGTGTCTCAATTATACACGGACATAATATTGGCGACGAGCAGATACGAACTTACCTACAGTCTGCACCACCTCCTGGGATCCATTCCTGAAGTGAAGTGAGCAGAGGTCGAGGCCAGAAGGAAGAAAGAAGCAGTAGAAACAGGCGTCGACCGTGGGCATCCGCCCCTGAGTCAGCGGAGTTGAAGATTGCAGGAGAGGCTGTCGAGAGCGGGGCTTGGTTCCTGTCGATGGTGCTTCAGCTAATCGGGCTGGTGGCAGGTAGTACACTGATCCTTCCTGGGCTGCGGCGGTCTAGAACTCGAGCGGGTGGCTTGCAACGGGGCCGAGCCGCATTGTCGGGAAGAGGAGAGAGAGAGAGGGTGGAGCACACAGGGCGCGGCCGGTGCTACGAAGCCGGGCTGCGTACAGACCCGAGAAGAGGCAGGCAAGAGTCCCACAGGGTTGTTCCACGACGGGAAAATAATAAAATAACAAAGGAAATATATATAAAACACGCAGAAAGCCGCGAGGAGCTGCAGGTTGCAACGGAAACCGCGGAAAGCAGCGCTAGCAACAGCGGGGAAGAAGGCGAAGCGCGGGAGGCGCCATCTTAATCCAGCGGGGAAGAAGGCAAAGCGCGGGAAGTGTCATTTTGTTAAATCGGGGAAGAAGGCAAAGCGCGGGAGGCGCCATTTTAGATTTCCAAGATGCCGAAGACTGGCTGTATCACTGCCTTTGATAATGCAATAGAGGACTGGACCATGTATGTGGAAAGAGTCGAGGTATATTGCGAGGCAAACGAAATAGCCGATGAGAAAAAGGCATCGGTACTGCTAAACTTAATGGGCGCAAGAACGTACGGCCTATTGCGGGACCTGATTGCTCCAGCCAAACCGAAGGCGAAGAGTTTTAACGAAATTGTTGCTATCCTACAGGAACACCTAAACACTGCACCGCTGCTGATAGCAGAAAGATTTAAATTCCACAGGAGAACTCAGCATAAAGATGAGAGCAATGCTGAGTACCTTACGGAACTACGCAAGCTATCAAAGCACTGCCAGTTCGGAGCAGGACTGGCCGATACCCTACGGGACAAATTTGTCTGTGGACTCCTGAGTGAAGGAACCCAGAAGAGGTTACTCTCAGAGAAAGAGCTGACGCTAGATAAGGCTTTCAGCATGGCAGTATCGTACGAAGCAGCAGCCAGGGGAGCTGCGGAAATACAACAAAAGCCACAGGAATACGGCACCCACGAAATGACACGGGGATTTGCAAAATGTTATTGCTGCGGCAGAACTAACCATGACCAGAAGGACTGCTGGTCCAAGGACAAAATATGCAGGCAATGCGGAAAGATGGGACACATTGCATGAGTTTGCAGGTCTGGGAAGAAGACCAACGACAACAAAAAGGCTACTAAGGAACCGTACAGGAAAGTACAAAAGATGACGGACAGTAGTTCCGAAGACCAGATGAGCGATAGTGAATCTGGGAACAAGAGACTAAGCTGTCTCAAACTTCACAACGTAATCGCAAAAGAGGATCACCGAATCATTTGGGTCACCCTCACGATAGCAGGGTCCCAAGTCAAAATGGAATTGGATACAGGATCAGCTCTAACTGTCATGAATCGACGAGACTACGAGCGGCTATTCTCACACATACCCTTGAGAGAGATATCCATTGTCTTGAGGACGTATACGGGGCAAAAAGTATATCCCAGAGGAAAAATAAGGGTGCCTGTCGAATACAACGGCAAGAAAATACGGAAATTGTATCTCTACATTCTGCAAGATGGTGGGCCACCGTTATTGGGATGTGAATGGATCAGAAAGATAAGTTTAGACTGGCACTCCATTCAGGCACTGACGGTGGCGGGTAAAAAAGATGACGACGTCATTCCTGGACGATTGTCAACAATCTTAGCTGACGCCAAAGAGGTATTTCAACAAGAACTGGGCACTCTTAAAGGCATAACCGCCTCGATAAAAATAGAGGAGAATGCAATTCCCAAGTTTTTCAAAGCAAGACCGGTACCATATGCAATTCGCCCAGCCGTCGAGGCAGAGCTGGAGAATCTGGAGCATGCAGGTGTGTTATCTAAGGTAGACTGGAGCGAGTGGGCGACACCCATCGTTCCTGTCATGAAGAAAACGTTAAGCAATCAGTCTGAAGGGCCAAGGAAGGTTCGCATCTGTGGGGACTTCAAGGTGACGGTGAACCCAGTCCTTCACACAGTACAATATCCTCTTCCAAGGATAGAGGATATCTTCGCCTCACTATCTGGAGGGAAGCATTTTACAAAAATTGACCTAGCACAAGCATATTTGCAGATGGAGGTTGAAGAATCCTCTAGGAAGTATCTCACGATAAACACCCACAAAGGTTTTTACCAGTATAATCGACTGGTATTCGGAGTAGCATCAGCTCCGGTGATCTGGCAAAGAGCGATGGAACAAGTCCTGCAAGGGATTCCGGGGACTCAGTGTTACTTAGACGACATCTTAGTGACAGGTGAAGATGACAGTGAACACCTTGCCAACCTAGAGCAGGTGCTCACTAGACTACGTGAACATGGGCTGCGAGCCAATCACCCCAAGTGCGAGTTTTTTAAGAAACAGATATCGTATTGTGGCCACGTGATTGATGAAGAGGGGTTGCATAAGTCCCCGGACAAAATTGAAGCGATAGTTATGGCTCCGGCGCATGAAAATGTGTCACAACTGAGGTCATTCCTCGGATTGGTGAATTACTACCATAAGTTTTTGCCGAATTTGTCCACAATTCTGCATCCACTGAACGCCCTACTGCGAACGGGAGTAGCATGGAAATGGAGCGATGAATGTAAGCGGGCCTTTCAGGAGAGTAAGGACCTAATCACTTCAAGAAAAGTATTGGCTCACTACAACCCATCACTACCGATAAGGCTGGCGTGTGATGTGTCTCCCTACGGCATTGGGGCAGTACTGTCACATAAATTCCTTGATGGTTCAGAGAGGCCGATAGCTTTTGCGTTACGCTTGTTAACTTCAGCCGAGCGTAACTACGCTCAGATTGACAGAGAGGCCCTCAGCCTGGTGTGGGGAGTGAAGAAGTTCAATCACTACCTGCACGGTCAGAAATTTACTCTGCTAACGGATCATCAACCTCTTGTCTCCATTTTCAACCCTCAGAATGGCTTACCGATAATGACGGCACAATGGCTGCAGAGGTGGTCCCTTTTCCTAGGGGCACACCACTATGACATCGAGTACAAGGGTACTAAACAGCATAGGAATGGTGATGGATTGTCGCACCTACCGTTACCGACGGTGGAAGAAGAACTGGCGGTGGATCCAGTGGAGTTAGTCCACTCGACTATAGTCGAATGTCTCCCTGTGACGAATGCAAACATAGAAAAGGAAACACGAAATGACCCAACACTCTCCTGGGTCTATGATTTAACGGTGAAGGGATGGCCAGCACATGGCGAACCACTGCTGCCAGCATTCTCGCCGAGAAGAGAACAGCTGTCAGTGTGCAGGGGGACCTTGATGTGTGGATCCAGAGTAGTAATTCCACCTAAGTTGACGGATAGAGTGCTCAATGAGCTTCATGAGGGTCATCTGGGTGGGGTAAAAATGAAGAACTTAGCCAGAGCATTTGTGTGGTGGCCGGGAATCGATAGAGAAATCGAAGAGATGACCAAGAGCTGTACAGGATGCCAGAAGGTCCAAAACGCCCCACCACAAGCTCCTCTACATCCATGGGAGTGGCCCTCATCTCCATGGCAAAGGGTGCACATTGATTTTGCTGGTCCCTTTATGGACTCGATGTTTTTAATTGCGGTGGATGCCCATTCAAAGTAGCCAGAGATAATAAAAATGTCCTCAACCACCACAGAAAAAACCATCACAGTCTTACGAACCATATTCACCAGAAATGGGCTGCCTGAACAGATTTGCTCTGACAATGGACCACAGTTTGTGTCTGAAGAGTTCCGGAGGTTCTTAAAGAACAATGGTGTTAAGCATTACACATCCGCCCCATATCATCCAGCCACTAATGGATTGGCCGAGAGGTTTGTTCAAACATTCAAGAAGGCTATCAAGGCAATGTGTAATGAAGATATACCCCTACAACACAAGGTGGATAACTTCTTGTTTGCCTACCGGAATGCGACACATGCGGTTACCAACCAAACTCCAGCCATGATGTTCTTCAATCGAAGACTACGATGCCGCTTGGATTTGGTTAAGCCAAACGTCCGAAGAGATGTGGAGAACAGGCAGTTTCGGAATATGAATGAAAGGCCGACCAGGGGTTTTAAGATAGGCCAACCAGTTTTGGCCCGGGACTACCGCACAGAGAAATGGCAGCCAGGAACGATCTGTACATGGCAAGGACCTCTAATGTATACCGTGGACGTTGGAGAGAGTATTGTAAGACACCATGCTGACCAGATTCTAGAGTCACTGGAAAACGTCAAATCCACATCACGATCTGATACACCTGGCGATGAAACCGAAGTACTAATTGCATCTACCGCAGAATCGTTGATATTGGAAGCAGATGAATCAAACAACGACATTGATTCCGATTCAACCTCACCAGAAGAACCTAATACCCCAAAGAGGCGTTATCCAGACAGAATCAGGAAGCCTCCTCAAAGACTGAACTTATAATTGCTTAACCTCAACCAATGTATCGAGCAACCGTAATTGTAATTGTAATTAGTTATAATTTAGTTGTTAAATGAATGTTATGTACTGTTTATCTAAAAGGGGAGGAATTGTTGTGTATGTACCTTTAAGGGAATAACTGGTCTCAGACTGCAGTACCGGCAGTGACCACCCCTGTATAAAAGGCACTAACAGCCTTCTGTAGTTTCAGTACCCGATTGTCTCCATTCAGTAAAGACTTGTTATAATCAACTCCTGCTGTCCGTGTCTCAATTATACACGGACATAATACCTTTCACTACCTCAGGACCTCCCAAAGCGCTTTACAGCCAATGAAGTACTTTATGAAGTGCAGTCGCTGTTGTAATGTAGGAAATGTGGCAGCCAATGTTGCGCACAGCAAGCTCCCACAAACAGCAATGTGATAATGACCAGATAATCTGATTTAATGATGTTGATTGAGAGGTAAATATTGGCCCAAGGACACCACGGAGAACTCCCCCTGCTCTTCTTCGAAATAGTGCCGTGGGATATTTTACGTCCACCTGAGAGAGCAGACGGGGCCTCGGTTTAACATCTCATTTAAAAGACAGCACTTCTAACAGTGCAGCACTCCCTCAGTGCTGCACTAGAGCGTTAGCCTAGATTTTTGTGTTCAGGTCTCTGGAGTCCGACTTGAACCCACAACCTTCTGACTCAGAGGCAAGAGTGCTATACCCTAAGCTACGGCTGACAAGATAAGTGGATAGCTGTACATATATTTTTCATTAGGATTTACTTTGACAGTGTAGGTCTCTTGCACAAAATAAACCGAAGACCAAAAAACAGAAAACTGGAACACAAAAGTGCTGTGATAGATCCTGGCTTTATAGAGTACAAAAATAAGGAAGTTATGAATCTTTATAAATCACTGGTTAGGCCTCACCTGGGGTATTGTGTCCAATTCTGGGCACCACAGTTTAGGAAGGATGTCAAGATGAGGTTTACCAGAATGATACCAGGGATGAGGGACTTAATTTATGTGGAGAGACTGGAGAAGCTGGGATTGTTCTCTTTAGAGCAGAGAAGGTTAAGGGGAGATTCAAGAGAGGTGTTCAAAATGATGAAGGGCTTTGATAAAATAGGGAGAAACTGTTTCCAGTGGCAGGAGGGTCGGTAACCAGAGGACACAGATTTAAGGTAATTGGTAAATGAACCAGAGGGGGAGATGAGGAGAATTTTTTTTTACGCAGCGAGTCGTTGTGAGCTGGAATGCGCTGCCTGAAAGGGTGGGGGATGCAGATTCAATAGTGACTTTCAAAAGGGAATTGGGATAAATACTTGCAAGGCTATGGAGAAAGAGCAGGGGGAATAATTGTTGAGCTTGCAAAGATAATCCAGAGACCATCAGTCGAGTTCAGTTCATGGTGCTTTTATAATGGCTGCCACACACACACACTTCCAGGCACCAGCAATCGAATACCTATACACAATACCATGATAACAGCACTATCAAACTCCATGTGCTCAGGTCAAGGCAATCGAGTACCTATCATCAATGTCAGACATAACATTTCCTCCCCCCTCACAGAATTTCAAACATGAAATGTAGTGACAAAGTCCTGTAGGTGGCCAGGGCGAGAACGTGTACGAACAGGCCGAGGTGTGGACTGGTGAAGAGCAGGCCGAAGTGGGGACTGCTGAGGAGCAGGCTGAGGCACAACATCTGCTTGGGGGTTGGCTGGCTGAGTCACATGTGCATCCCGCCACTCTGGGGGTAAGGCTTGGGGGTTAGGTCCGTATAATCCCGCATCAGGGGGTGCTGGCACCTTCCGAAGGCGGCTGGCATGCCACCGAGAGCCGTCAGTGAGGCAGAAAGTGGCTGGTCCAAGTTGGCGGCTGATTTGGAGAGGGGAGGACCAGAATGACGCCATCTTATTATTGCGGTGAGGCCTGCGGACTCTGACCCAATCGGAGACTGAGATGTTGGGCGCCTTGGCCCTCTTCGACTGCTCGAAGCGGAGTTTCATCTTCTCCTGCTGTCTAGCGACCGTGGCTTGAGCCGGTGGAGCAGGGCTCTGAGCTAGTGAGGGGCGGAGCCTGCCAAGGGGCAGCATGAGCTCACGGCCTAGCATGAGGGATGTGGGTGAGACCCCTGTAGTGGAATGCTGGGAGGCTCTGTAGTGCAGTAGTGTGTGGAGGAGGGCCTTGTCAAACGCACACCCCTGGGATAGGTGTGCTCTGAGGCCATTTTTCAGTGTCTGGTTAAAACGCTCCACCCCCCCATTTGACTCGGGTGGTAGTACACTGTACAAATGTGATGGATGCCCTTGCTCTCAAGGTAAGAGGAGAGTTCCAAAGAGACCATTTGGGGGCCATTGTCTGTGGTCATGGCCTTTGGATGCCCCCAGCGGGAGAAGAGGGACTCAAGTGTTATGTTCATTAATAACTAGACATTCTTATTATGAACACAGCTAGCTTTTGCTAGTTACTTTTATTGAGCACATGTGGACTTGGATAGCATCTTGTAGAGGCTTCCATCTTGACTGCTGCCTTGTGGGTAGCCTAGCCTCCTGGGTAATGTAGTCTTAATATAATATACAGCTGGGTAGTGTAGTCTTATACATACAGCTATATACAGCTCTACTGCTCCACCTAGTGTCCACCATGAATGACATGTTATTGATCACTACATCCTCCTTTCTTTGAGGTTTAACAAAATCAATATCAATCAACTTTCAAGAAAACAATAAAGATAATATCAGTAACACTTTTGTTAGTGCTCTATAAACATAAACATTTTCAAAACAGTCAACACATTTTCAAAGCTTTACATTGTACTCAAAGATTAAGTCTATCAGGCTCTTTTACTTCACGTGTGGATCTTCTCAACACGGGTAAGTCTGATGTGTCTTCATGAGATTGTTCTGGCGGTGAATGACAAGATGCAGTTGCGGCATTGTCATCAATCTGCTCTTGTATAGATCGAGGTCTCCTTGTGATCTTTGCTTGGAGAGGGTTTCAGTGTTTCCTTCACTCTTCATGCCATAACTCTCAATGTAGTCAATGTAGTCAATGCACTCTCGAAAAACTGCTGGCAGCTGGATCCCATCATACAGCATAGTCCTCTCAGCAGCCTCGGCTAATGGAACACCAAAGATTGGCCTGAGGGAAGAAGGAGTATCCACCGGAGATGCTTCCTGCTCTGGTGCAGGCTTCTTCTTTTTCTTTTTCTCTTTCCACTGCTTAACAACATCTGCTGTGGTTATATCTTTGGACTTTTTCTCCTTGTGTTTTTTCTCTTTGTGCTTTTCTTCCTTTGGCTTCTCTTTGACCTTAAAGTCTTTCTTCTTGGAGAAACTAGGCTTTTTGAAGACATGGATACCCTTTGGCCTTTTCATCCTTGATGGGCTCTCTGCTTCATCACCTGAGTCATCTGGTCTGCTTATGGCACAGTTTATACGGTAGACTCTCTTGACCAGTTCTAAGTCTTCACAAGCTTTGTCACCTAGCAGTGAATCAAGTCTTTCAGCCACAACAGAAAACATGAGATGATGCACTTTGTCTTTGACTGTCACTTTAAGTCTGCATACACCTAAGCTATCTATTTTCTGTCCATTATAGTCCTTCAGTAGTACTGACTTTTTCTGTATTTTGGGCTTTTCTTTCATATTTTTTATGTCACTCATACTGATTAAGTTTGCTTTTGCCCCAGTGTCCAGTTTCAATGTAACTAATGCTCCATTTATCTGCAGTGGGATCATCCATTTGTCCACTTTTACTGCATTGACTTTATGTTCAACATTGTCCATTTCTGAGGGCTGCACATTTTCTGTATCTTTTTTGATATCGTCACATGACACCATTCCTACAAAAAATGTCTCACTTAAATCAGTGTCCTCAATCACATTAACTCGTTGCCCTTTTGTCGTTTTTACTTTTGAAAAGCATTGTTTGGCAAAGTGATTCTTTCCATTACACTTTGTGCACATTTTTCCAAACGCTGGGCATTGTCTTAACTGGTGTTTGTAACCACAGCGTTTACAATTAAAAATTTCATCCTCCGATTGCTTTTCATTTCTGTTCTGCCCATGTTTCTTCCCCTTGTAGGACACAGCACTGACAGCAGCATTATCACTCATTACATTTGCATCATTATTGATTTCACTGAAAGTCTTCGCGTGATTTCGAGCTAGCTCGTTGGCTTGGCATATTTTCACCGCATTTTCCAAATTTAGTTCGGTTTCTCTCAACAGACGTTCCCTGACTTTTTTATCATGAATACCAAACACAATCTGGTCACGAATCATGGATGCTTTGAGCTCAGAGAAATTACATGTCTGTGCTTTCAGTTTCAGATCAGTTATAAAGCTATCAAAAGTCTCATTTTGTTGCTGTGTCCGAGAACGGAAGATGTATCTTTCATATGTCTCATTCTTTTTGGGAGAACAATGTGCATCAAATTTCTGTAGCACATCGTCTAATTTGTCTCTGTTCTCCGCTGGATTAAATACAAATGTATTAAATACCTCTATTGCCTGTGGGCCTGCAACTGTAAGCAGCAACGCTATCTTCCTTGCGTCTGGCTTCGTACCGAATCTGATGGTTGCAATGTAGAGTTCGAATTGTTGTTTAAAAATCCGCCAATTGTAGTCGACATTTCCCTCGAGATTCAAACGCTCTGGTGGCTTCAAATTCTCCATGTCGCTTTTCACAATTTTCAGCAGATCTTCACCACCCTGGTACCATGTTATGTTCATTAATAACTAGACATTCTTATTATGAACACAGCTAGCTTTTGCTAGTTACTTTTATTGAGCACATGTGGACTTGTACAGCATCTTGTAGAGGCTTCCATCTTGACTGCTGCCTTGTGGGTAGCCTAGCCTCCTGGGTAATGTAGTCTTAATATAATATACAGCTGGGTAGTATAGTCTTATACATACAGCTATATACAGCTCTACTGCTCCACCTAGTGTCCACCACAGAATGGCATGTTATTGATCACTACATCAAGGATATCAATGATGACCCGAGAGGTGACGGAGCCCACGGCAGTGACCTCTGGCCATTTTGAGTGCAGGTCATAGGACACCACTAGGAACCGTTGATGGTGGGGGACACCATGGATCTCCCCGCAGACATCCAGCTGCAGGTGCTCCCAGGGCTGAGAGGGCCAGGCAAGGGGTTGCAGGGTTGGGGGAGCTTGGTGGCCAGTCTTGCCACTTACAAGGCAGGCTGCACAGTCCTTGATCAGGGCCTCGATTTCCCTGTCGATACCCGGCCACCACACTAGGTCTCGGCATCGTTGTTTGAGCTTCACTATGCCCAAGTGGCCCTCATGCACCATGGATAAAACACGCGCACGAAGGGCACTTGGGACCACAGTGCAGAGCCCACGTGCAACACAGGAGTCATTCCAGCAGGAGAGCTCCTCTTTAACTCTGGAGTAGGCAGACAGTTCCTCAGGCACCTTGCGAGGCCAGCCATCTCTGATGATCGTGCACAGCTGGGAGAGGGCCGGATCCTGTTCAGAGGCCTCTTTGAGCTCCTGGAGAGAGACTGTGGTTTGGAGAGGCGTGTGCAGCATCTGGACGATATCCTGTTCCACTTGTTCAGACCCGACGAGTGGGGCTGGGGCAGAGACAGTGTGGGAGAGCAGATCTGCAACAACACTGTCACGTCCTGGTGTGAACTGGAGACTGAAATTGTATTGGCGGAGGCGGTCAGACCAGTGGTGTAGATGCAGTGGTCTGTGGCCCGTGCCGGATGTCGACAGCAGGGCAGTGAGAGCCTGGTGATCGGTTCGCAGGGTGAAGGCACGGCCATACGTGTACAGGTGCCACCGCTCACATGCCCAGACGCACGCCAGCGCCTCACGCTCGCCTACTGAGTACTTCTGTTCGGTGGGGCTAAGGGCTCGGGAGGCAAAGGCGATTGGTTTCTCCACTCCATTCTGTATTTGCGAAAACACCGCCCCCACAGCTGCAGCGGACGCATCGCAGGTGACGAGGGTGGGGCTGGCGACGTCAAAGTGAGCCAACACTGGAGGCGACGTGAGCTGCGATTTGAGGAGGCGAACAGCTTCCGTACAGGCTTGTGACCACACCCAGGGCTCATCCTTTCGCAGGAGCTGGCGCAGTGGGGCTGTGGTGGCTGAGTACTGGGGCAAAAACTTCAGGTAGTACCCAGTCATGCCAAGGAAGGAGGCAACCTGTGCTGCAGAGCTGGGTTCTGGGATGCTGTGAATGGCATCCACGTTTGACTGGAGTGGGGATATACCGTCAGCCGACAACCGAAACCCCACAAATTCGTTCTCTGAAACAGCAAAGACACACTTTTCGCCATTCAGTGTGAGCTTGTGTTTTGCTAGCTCGTGAAAACTCTGTGAAGGCGTTCGTCGTGAGTGGCGTCAAGGGCCCATGCACGACGATGTCATCCAGGTAGATGGCCACCCCAGGAATGCCCGCGAGCACAGAGGCCATCACCTTTTGTAAGCAGCTGGGTGCAGAGCTAAGTCCAAATGGCATCCTGGTGTACTGAAAGGCGCCAGCATGTGTCACAAAAGCAGTGAGGTCCCTGCTGCTGGGGTGGAGGGGAACCTGTAGATAGCCCTGTCGAAGGTCCAGTTTCGAGAACAGGATGGAACCATAGAACTGCGCTGTGAGTTCCTCTGACGTGGGCAGGAGATCGACACAGACGCGTAGACCACCTGATTTTTTCGTTGCGACCACCAGGTTGGAGACCCATGGGGAGGCATCAACTGGTTCGATGATGCCGGCTTCCAGTAGCTGCTTTAGTTCAGCTGTGACCCCATCACGGAGAGCAAGCGGGATGCGGCGCAGTGGCTGAATGACAGGGGTAACGGTGGAGTCAACCATGGGCTGGTGGGTGAAGGCAGTCAGGCAGCCCAGACCCTCGAAGAGTGCTGGCCATGTTTGGCGCCACGGTGAGGCGACGTGCAGAATCGCAGACCCGCCGGTGTCCAAGAGAGAAAAACCCAGGTCAGTGAAAAGATCCAGTCCCATCAGGTTAGCTCCTTGGCGTGCCACATGAAAACAAAAATCTGGCAAAACTTTTGTTCCATAGCGTACAGTGAGGTTGACTGAGCCCACTAGTCCAATTTTCGAATTACCATATCCGCAAAGGGTAGTGGATGGCGCAGAGAGTGGCAGGGAGCTGAAAAAGCGTTTGAATGTGTCCACATTCAGCAGTGAGATGCTGGCACCGGTATCCAACAACAGCGGGATGCACACATCATTCAGGTTAATTGTGCATGATTTGAAAGCCACGACTGGCCCAGAGCTCACATTGTGAATTATAGTGCTTGAGGACTGAGAGTGTTCATTTGTAGCAACCGGGGCAGAGCGGCAGACATTGGCAAAGTGATTTTGTTTTCCACAATTGCGACAGGCTTGGCCGCGCGCGGGGCAATTCTGCGCTCTGGTAGCATGTGAACAAGATCTGCAGTTTCCACACTGTTGCCGCGGTAGCACGCGTTGCTGCCGTCACGCGAGCATTACCGTGTCAGGGCTGTCGGGGCCGAGGTCGCCGTCACTGGGTGTGTGTGCTAGTTTCGCTGCACATTCGGCTGCAGACTCCACTTGAAAGGCAATGTTGACTGCCTGTGACAACGACAGATCGTCGGACTCGAGTAACAGTCTTTCACGCACTCTCACATTGTTTGTGTGCTCTATTAGTTGATCACGCACCATCTCATCTTGTAATGCACCGAACTTGCACGAGCTAGCTAACCCCCTCAAATTAGCCACGTATTGATGCACCGACTCGCCGAGGAGTTGGTGACGCTGTCTAAAAATGAATCGCCGCAGGAGGGCACTTTGTGGGGCAGAGAAGTGTGTGCTTAACAGAGCCACAGCCTCATCATATGTTTGGAGTGAGTCTGCTGTGCATAATGACCCAAGAACACGCTGGCCCTCCGCTCCCAAGCAATGTGATAACAGTGCCTTTTTCCGAGCCGTACTCACAGTTTCTAGTCCAAGAGCAATGAGGTAGGTTTCAAAGGACTGTAACCAGGGAACCCATGGGATCGGGGGCTCACCTGGTAGTGCAAGGAAGGGAGGAGGTGGGGGAAGAGAGATTTCAGCCATCCTTGTCACCAAATGTTGCGTTTGCAAAGATAATCCAGAGACCGTCAGTCGAGTTCAGTTCATGTTGCTTTTATAATGGCTGCCACACACACACACTTCCAGGCACCAGCAATCGAATACCTATACACAATACAATGATAACAGCACTATCAAACTCCATGTGCTCAGGCCAAGGCAATCGAGTACCTATCACCAATGTCAGAGATAACACTAATTGGAGAGCTCTTTCAAAGAGCCGGCCCAGGGACAAATGGCCTCCTTCTGTGCTGTGCGATTCTACGATCCCAAGAGCTGCTAACATGAGATGGACTGCAATGCACTACAGAACAGGCTACAATCCCAATATGCTCTATACTCTCCCTTCAGTTACTGCGCTAGGCTCTTCTGCAGGAGCTCATCTGATATTGTAAACCAACTGTTCGCAAGTCCCGATAGTTAATTGTTTTGGTAGCTATTTGCCTTTGTGCTACAAAGGTCCTCTACCAACCTGCCCCCACCACACAGTACTGCCCCCCGATTATCAAAATCCATGACAAGGCCTTGGACAACGTGGACCACTTTCCATACCTCGGGAGTCTACTGTCAACAAGGGCAGATGTCGATGACGAAGTCCAACACCGCCTTCAGTGTGCCAGTGAAGCCTTTGATCGCCTGAGGAAGAGAGTGTTTGAAGACCAGGACCTCAAACCCGGCACTAAGCTCATGGTCTACAGAGCAGCAGTGATACCCGCCCTGCTGTATGCCTCAGAGACATGGACCATATACAGCAGGCACCTCAAAGCACTGGAGAGATACCACCAACGCTGACTCCACAAGATCCTGCAAATCCATTGGCAGGATAGGCTCACCAACATCAGTGTTCTCGCTCAGGCCAACATCCCCAGCATCGAAGCTTTGACCACGCTCGATCGGCTCCGATGAGACGGGTCACATTGTCCGCATGCCCGATACAAGACTCCCGAAACAAGCGCTCTACTCGAAGCTCCGGCACGGCAAGAGAGCCCCAGGTGGGCAGAGGAAACGCTTCAAGGACACCCTCAAAGTCTCCTTGAAAAAGTGTAACATCCCCACCGACACCTGGGAATCCCTGGCCCAAGACTGCACAAAGTGGAGGAGAAACATTCAGGAAGGCGCCGAACACCTCGAGTCTCTTCACCGAGAGCAAGCAGAAGCCAAGCGCAGGCAGCAGAAGGAGCGCACGTCAACCCAAGCACCCCACCCACCCGCCCCTTCAACCACCGTCTGCCCCGCCTGTGACAGAGACTGCAGGTCCCGCATTGGACTCATCAGTCACCTGCGAACTCATTTTTAATGAGGAAGCAAGTCATCCTCGGTTCCGAGGGACTGCCTAAGAAGAAGAAGATTGATTTCTTTTAATAAAAGTTTCTTAAACATGAGTAGGCAGGAATGTCTAAGATTAACAAAACCAAAGCCATTAAGCTGAACTACAATCCCTAGGTGGCTGGCATGTACAAAAATAAAATATTTACACTATGCCTTGCTGTTAACAAAACTTTAATAAAATGCTAATTAATCAAAAATATTACATCCTTTCCATTATATATTAAAGTTGGACATAAAGAATTAAAAAGGTTAGTCAGAACAATCAATATATTATTTCGATCTCCAGTTACTGTACTACAGGGAAAAGAATATTATTGCAGATGGCTGTGACACTGATGGATTGCGCTAACACATGAGACTAATTCCTGTTTGTACTGTAAATCACACTTCGATAAACACTATGAAAAGCATATTTGTTGCTTTTAATAAAAAGGCCCAAAAAGACATGGAAAGACCTGCATGATTTTTAAATTCTTCAAGATTGGGCGGAATTGGCAGCAGCGATGTGAGGTCAAAAAGTCAAGGATTATATCATCTACCAATGATCCAAGAGTCCCATTGTAGCTTGCAAACGGGAAAGCTATAGATACAGCAGAAAGGAAGCAATTTCTATGTACAGGAAACTCTTTGGTATCCTGCACCGACGGGACCGGCGTGTTGCCGGTTGATCAAAAATTCCGGATGACGGAGAGGGTTATCTACTGAGACTATTTTTAAGAGAAAAATTAAAAAATCAAGAAATGTGCAGTGTACAGTAATTGGGTACTCACCTACAGAATGCTGTGTTAAATGGATGGTGGAAGATGCTTGATTAAGCACAGTTCTGCCAGTTGAGAGTAATGCAATGCAATGATTACCAGCAGCGTGGGAGACACACAGTACCCCTGTAAAATGGCGGATCAGAAGAGACTACCGGCAGCGCAGAAGAGTCAGACTCCTGTTACAGGGGTATTGAGGTGTTCCGACTTCCGACATGTAGGGGTTGCAAAATCCCCTCAGCCCCCGAAGATCGGGAAATATTAATCCACATCGTGGATGAAGACTTGTGTGATTTAAATTGTCTCTGGGTTGGACAATGTTTTAAAACATACCCAGAACCGCAAAAGGCTGCATTAAAAAGCTCGTAAGCTAGGCAGCACTTGGGCACTGGAATCAAAGAACTTTGTGAAAATTGCACACTTTAAGATTGTACATTTTATTAAAAGATGTACTCTTGAGTTTTGAACTGTTTAAATTGCCCAGGGCATAAAAATGGCTGAACAGACCTCATGGAAACAGAATTTTAAGTTTGAATGGAGCCCGAGCTGTCAGTCACCCTGTGGTATTGGGTGGGTCCGGTAACCTACAAGCTGCTTGTTTACACTGGGGAGTAGCCCGTTTGAATCAGCCAATCATCGGACAGCAAGCACACTGGGTTGTTTACACACATCCATTCACTGAAATTGACTCTAAGATCAAGTGCTTGAAACTGCCAGCATGAACAAAGGGACTTTGATTGCTAAGCACTCAAGACTGTCAATCAATTGCGGTTCCAGATGACCACAGGACAATGCTTTGTTTACAAAGCAATTGAATGCTATTAGCATTTGTTTGTATATCAAGTGGACACATCCAAACTGAGGAGGAACCGTTTAAGTGAATGGGAGAACACATTCAAACCACTGCAGCTTTATTCGAAAGCCATCACAGACAATGGACACATTTAAACTGCAACTTTATCCAAACCCATCCCAGACAAGTGGACAGTATGGATCTCTTTTGTTTTAGCCCAGAAACATCAGATCTGGGCGGGCCCCAAAAAAAGGGATATAAAAGATAGCTTCCCAGAAGCATCTCTCTCTCTGGCCTTGCCTCCGTGTGCCTCTACAGTGTGGGAGTCTGTCTGAAGAAGTAAAACACCAGCAGTTTACTTTTAAAACACTGGGGTGTTTTCTTTACTTCGGGGGCAGTGAAGATCTAAGTTCGCAGGGCACGGAGCTGGCATTGCAGTGGTGAGCATATATTTTTCTGGCCTTCCACAAGGCAACTTAGGATAGGCATAAGGGTGGGAGTAAAGTGGGAGTTTCGTTAGAATTGCGATTTTAGTCGATTTCCCTCGTTGTGTCCGTTTTTCCTCCCCTATTTAAGCAATTTTACCGTGATTACTTTGATCGTGTGGTGTAGTTTCTTTAGTTAATAAAATTTGACTTTCTTGCATCCAGACCATTTGTCTGTTTTTAATATATCATTAATTATAAGTTCCTCCAGTCAAAACTGGAAGGGGTGGTTTAGCGATTCGAAACCGCTGATTGGAATTGGTCACAGTACAGTGGCAAGGCTGCCTGACCAGGTAAATTACCACAAACCAGGTAAAGGATGCCCCCCTACAGACAGCGCCAAGAAGCCGAGTAGTGGCAGTTTTGAGAACTACCCCCACTAACTAGGCCACCGCGGGAGACTCGGACTCGGCAACATTGCCGGTTATTGAGGTGTTGTTTTCGGAGTGAGAATTTTGCCAGTTAGTAGAGAATTCTGGATATTTAGGTGCCGTTTAAATGAGAGTTTCCTGTAGCCTGGAAATGGGAAATGGTTTAAAAAGCTCGGACCAGGATAGCAATCTATCCTGATTGGCACGGAAACAGTGTGATGCAGGCCTCCTGAACCCACGAATTCCACCGCCTAGAAGGACAAGGACAGCAGACGCATGGGAACACCATCACCTCCAGGTTCCCCTCCAAGTCACACACACCATCCTGACTCGGAAATATATCGGCCGATCCTTCATCGCCGCTGGGTCAAAATCCTGGAACTCCCTCCCTAACAGCACTGTGGGAGCACCTTCACCACACGGACTGCAGTGGTTCAAGAAGGCGGCTCATCACCATCTTCCCAAGGACCAACTAGGGATGGGCAATAAATGCCGGTCTTGCCAGCGACGCCCACATCCCATGAACGAATTTTTAAAAGTGCACGAGCGCCAGTTGTGAATGGCCTATATGCGACTCCAGTCTCATGCGATGTGATTGCCTCCGAGCACATTCTGAGATATCGCTCCTGCACTCTCTGGTAATGCAGTCTAGTGGGCCTGTCTTCCAGTGGAGGATGTTAGAATATGTGATCGGTGCTGTGCCTCCACCCACACAGAGGTTAAAGGTGGTATGGCTAGATTGAACAAAATTGAAGTTCCCAAGGTGATGAAAGTGGGTGACAAAGGTAAAATATTCACAATGGAAATGGGTCAAATGCCATGCGGGGAGGGAGGTGTAGTGTCCGTGTGTAGATAAAGACACTGAAGACAGGAGTTGGTTCATAGGTATTTAATAAGCAAGTCTGGGGGGGGGGTTCTAAAGGATATACACAATACACAGGCTTATATAGCCCAAGTGGCAATTACCGGCATTACGCACACCTGGAGCTCTTAAAGGCACATACACCACAATTGCTCTTAAAGGCACATACACCACAATTCCTCCCCTTCTAGCTAACTAGTACATCATATTTTAAGTAATTATTAATTTACATGTTATATGCAAAATAATATACATTGCTGTATTAATTAATTATAAGTTAGTCTCTCAGGAGGCTTCCTGACTCGGTCCGGATAACGCCTCGGGGGTGTAGTAGTTTCTGGTGGTGTAGTAGGTTCTTCTGGCAAGGCTGATTCGGCTTGAAGGCCAGTGTCGGGTTCATCGGGTTCCAGTATCACCGGATCGGAGGTAGATATGGGTATCTCTACTTCATCGTTAGATGTATAGCGTGGTGGTGTAGGTTGTCCCTTTTCGGATGACTTGATGATTTGGTCAGCATGGCGCCTTATTATGCTTTCTCCGATGTCCACGGTATACATCAGTGGTCCTAGTCGTGTGCAGATAGTTCCAGGCTGCCATTTCTCGGTACGGTAGTCCCGGGCCAAAACCGGTTGGCCTATCTGGAAGGCCCTAGTTGGCCTTTCATTCATGCCCTGAAACTGCCGGTTCTCCACGTCCCTTCGGATGTTGGGCTTGACCAAACCCAGCCGGCATCTTAGGTTTCTATTGTAGAACATCATGGCGGGAGTTTGGTTTGTAACCATATGTGTTGCATTCCTATATGCAAATAAGAAGTTATCCACCTTGTGCTGAAGTTTTATGTCTTCATTACCCATGGCCTTTATGGCCTTCTTAAAGGTCTGGACAAACCTTTCAGCCAATCCATTGGTGGCGGGATGGTATGGGGCGGACGTGTAGTGCTTTACCCCATTGTTCTTTAAGAACTTTCTGAATTCTTCGGACACAAATTGCGGTCCATTATCAGAACATATCTGTTCCGGCAGCCCATTCCTGGCAAATATGGTCCTTAATACTGTGATGGTTTTTTCCGTGGTGGTGGAGGACATCTTTATTACCTCCGGCCACTTGGAGTGTGCATCAACTGCAATTAAGAACATTGAGTCCATAAATGGACCAGCAAAGTCGATGTGCACCCTTTGCCAGGCAGATGAGGGCCACTCCCATGGATGTAGAGGGGCCTGTGGCGGAGCATTTTGGATCTTCTGGCATCCTAGGCAGCTCTTGGTCATGTCTTCGATGTCTCCATCGATACCTGGCCACCATACAAACGCCCTAGCTAGGTTCTTCATTTTCACTCCACCCAGATGCCCCTCGTGAAGCTCCTTTAGCACTTTATCCTGGAGTTTGGGTGGAATCACCACTCTGGATCCACACATCAAGGTTCCTCGGCACACTGACAGCTGTTCTCTTCTTTGCGAGAATGCTGGCAACAGTGGTTCGCCATGTGCTGGCCATCCCTTCATTGTTAAATCGTAGACCCGTGAGAGAGTAGGGTCATTTCTTGTCTCCCTTTCAATGGCAGAATTTGTCACCGGTAGACATTCCACTATGGTAGAGTGGAATATCTCTACTGGGTCTACTGTAGGTGCCTCTTCTATCGTTGGCAACGGCAGGCGCGATAAACTGTCAGCATTGCCATGCTGTTTTGACCCTTTGTATTCAATGTTGTATTGGTGTGCCCCTAGAAAAAGGGACCACCTCTGTAGTCTTTGTGCCGTCATAATGGGGACACCTTTCTTAGGGTTGAATATGGAGATGAGGGGTTGATGGTCAGTCAGTAAGGTAAATTTTTGTCCGCGTAGGTAATGGTTGAATTTCTTCACTCCCCATACCAGGCTGAGTGCTTCCCTGTCTATCTGGGAATAGTTACGCTCAGCTGAGTTCAATGAGCGTGACGCAAAAGCTATCGGCCGTTCCGAGCCATCAGGGAATCTATGGGACAATACCGCTCCTATGCCGTAAGGGGATGCATCGCACGCCAGTCTGATTGGTAGTGATGGGTTGTAATGAGCCAAAACTTTCTCGGATGTGATTAAGTCTTTACATTTATGGAAGGCACGTTTACAGTCTTCGTTCCATTTCCAAATCACTCCTGTGTGTAGAAGATCATTAAGAGGGTGTAGAATATTTGATAAGTTCGGTAAAAATTTATGATAGTAATTTATTAATCCCAGGAATGACCTCAATTGTGAAACATTTTCAGGTGCTGGGGCTTTTATAACTGCTTCAATTTTTTCAGGTGACTTATGCAACCCTTCCTTATTAATTATGTGGCCACAATATGATATCTGATTTTGGAAAAATTGGCACTTGGGGCGATTTGCTCGTAGGCCCCGTTCTTTCAGCCTAGTGAGCACCTGCTCCAAATTGGCAAGGTGCTCATTGTCGTTTTCTCCTGTTATAAGGATGTCGTCTACGTAGCACTGAGTCCCCGGAATCCCTTGCAGGACTTGCTCCATAGCTCTTTGCCAGATAGCTGGAGCTGATGCTACTCCAAAAACCAGTCGATTGTACTGGTACAGGCCTTTGTGTGTGTTTATTGTGAGATACTTTTTAGAGGTCTCCTCAACCTCCATCTGTAGATATGCCTGTGCCAAGTCAATTTTTGTGAAACGTTTTCCTCCGGATAGTGAGGCGAAAATATCTTCTATCCTTGGAAGAGGATACTGTACCGTGTGAAGGACCGGGTTTACAGTCACCTTAAAGTCCCCACAGATGCGAATTTTTCTCTGTTCCTCAGAGTTATTTTTCAATGCTTTTTTCATGACTGGAATGATGGGTGTTGCCCATTCGCTCCAATCTATTTTGGATAATACGTCTGCCTTTTCCAAATTCTCCAGCTCTGCCTCGACTGCCGGACGTATTGCGTATGGCACCGGTCTTGCCTTAAAAAATTTTGGAATTGCTGCATCTTTCACTTTTATTGAGGCGGTGATGCCTTTCAAGGTTCCTAGTTTCTCTTGAAACACTTCTTTGGCGTTGGCCAAGATGTCTTTTAATCGTTCAGGTATGATGTCATCATTGTTTTTTTCCTTACTGGTCACCGTCAGTGCCTGAATGGAGTGCCAGTCTAAACGTATCTTCCTTATCCATTCACGTCCCAACAGCGGTGGACCACCATCTTGTAGAATGTATAAATACAACTTTTGTATTTCTTTGCCGTTGTATACCACAGGCACCTTTATTTTTCCTTTGGGGTATACTTTCTGCCCCGTATATGTTTTTAAGATAATGGATGTGTCTTTTAGAGGTATATGCGAAAATAGCCTCTCGTAATCTCGTCGATTTATTACGGTTAGAGCTGATCCTGTATCTAGCTCCATTTTAACTGGGGACCCTGCTATTATGAGGGTAACCCAAATGGTCTGGTAATCTTCATTGGCCATTACATTATGTAATTTGAGAGAGCTTAGTCTCTTGTTCCCGGAGTTGCTATCGCTCTTCTGGTCTTTGGAGCTACTGTCCGTCATCATTTGTACCTTTCTGTGCTTTTCCTTATTGATTCTTTTCCCGTTAGTGGATTTTTTATTTTCAGATCGGCATACACGTGGAATGTGTCCCATCTTTCCGCATCGCCTGCATGCTTTTTCTTTGAACCAGCAATCCCTCTGGTCATGGTTGGATCTGCCGCAGCGATAACATCTCTTGAAACCCCGTGTCATTTCATGGGTGCCGAAGTCCTGTGGCCTTTGCTGTATCTTTGCCGCTCCTATTGCACTGAAAGCCTTGTCCAGTGTTAAATCTTTTCCAGAAGATACCTTTTTTTGTGTTTCTACACTTAGGGGATTGCAGATGAATTTGTCTTGCAGAGAATCTGCCAGTCCTGCCTCGAATTGGCAGTGTAGGGTATCAACAATCTCCTCAAAATTCTTGTCCATCGGTTCGGCTGGAGTGATTAAGTTGCGTAACAGCTTGTATGTTTCTGCGCCCATTAGATCCAGAAGCACTGAAGCTTTTTTTTCATCTTCTATTCCATTTGCGGTGCAAAACACCTCCAGTTTTTCTACATATGTGGTCCAATCCTCTATCTTGTTATCAAAAACATCAATATTGCCAAAGTTAGGCTCTGTTTCGTTATCAAAAGCATCAATATTGCCAGACTTAGGCATTTCAAAAAAAAGATATGGCGCTTCCCGCGCTTTTTTTTTCTCTCTGTAGCAACGATATGGCGCTTCCCGCGCTTTCCCGCCGCTGCTACCGATAACCACGCTGTTTTACTGTGGTTTCCGTTTATTCACTGTTGGAGATTCGTTCCCGACGGAGGTCTAACCGCTGACCTGCTTGCCGCGCCGGCCGTCTCCCGAGTGCACCCTCCCAGTCCGTTATTGCTTGCCTCCGATTTCGCTGCCTGTCTCAGCTGTAGAGCCCGCCGTTGGAGCCCCAGCCTGACGCCCAGGAAGGATTAGCGCAGTACCTGCCACCAGCTTGGCCAGCTGGTGAAACCACAGTTTCTATTACTTCCTTGAGTCTTCTGGACGCTGGAGGAATCGATGTCCTTGAGGTGCTGCCGAATTGCAGGTAAGTCCGTTTCCACTTCGTCGCCACTGTAGTGTCCGTGTGTAGATAAAGACACTGAAGACAGGAGTTGGTTCATAGGTATTTACTAAGCAAGTCTGGGGGGGGGTTCTAAAGGATATACACAATACACAGGCTTATATAGCCCAAGTGGCAATTACCGGCATTACGCACACCTGGAGCTCTTAAAGGCACATACACCACAATTGCTCTTAAAGGCACATACACCACAGGAGGGGGTCACAATCATGCAAAATTCATAACCTGATTTTTAAAAATTCATTCACTGGATGTGGGCATCGCTGGCACAGCCGGCATTTATTGCCCATCCCTAGTTGCCCCGTGAGAAGGTGGTGGTGAGCCACTCTCTTGAACCGCTGCAGTCCATGTGGTGAAGGTACTCCCACAGTGCTGTTAGGGAGGGAGTTACAGGATTTTGACCCAGCGACGATAAAGGATCGGCCGATATATTTTCGACTAGGAAGTCAGAAGTAGGTTCAGTCAGACAGAATTTTTTTTTGTTTAGACGAAGTCAGAGGAAGATCATTGACGTGAACAGCATCAATGGGTTTCCAGAGGCAATTAGATTTGTTCCCTGGGAGATATACGGTGAGAGGCAAGTAGCTGGGATTGAGAGCATTTGACAGCAGATTGCATCGTGAGGCCCACTGGCCTCGCCACGCTGCAGAAAATTCTTAGGTTTTCTTTTTTTTTTTGCCCTGCGGTTTTTGAAGTAGCTACGAGCTAACCATGTAAAATTCATAACTTGATGAGTAATTGCCTTTAAATTTAAAAAAAATCATCAGAGAATTACCATGAATTTATTTGTACTGCTGTTATTTTTTCTTTATTCATTTATGGGATGTGGTCGTCGCTGGCAAGGCCAGCATTTATTGCCCATCCCTAATTGCCCTTGAGAAGGTGGTGGTGAGCCGCCGCCTTGAACCACAGCAGTCCGTGTGGTGAAGGTGCTCCCACAGTGCTGTTAGGGAGCGAGTTCCAGGACTCAAACACAATGGAGTTGCTACTTTGAGGAGTTTTTGCGTCTGACCGTGTGGAAGGTTTGAATTATACAATGAACTGGAAGCACCGCTGGGCCAACAACTGCAATTCTACCCATGTTGGTTCAGCTCTGTGCCGTGGTTAATCTCTGTAACATCTTCAGGCTACCTTCCGAGATGAGGAAATATATAGAAGTTTGGAAGATAGGAGCAGGAGTAGGCCATTCGGCCCCTCGAGCCTGCTCCGCCATTTAATGAGATCATGGCTGATCATCCAAATTCAGTACCCTGTCCCTGCTTTCTCCCCGTATCCCTTGATCCCTTTAGCCTTAATAAATATATCTAACTCCTTCTTGAATATATTTAATGAATTGGCCTCAACTGCCTTCTGTGTTAGAGAATTCTACAGGTTCACCACTCTCTGGGTGAAGAAATTCCTCCTCATCTCTGTCCTATGGTCTGGAGATGCCGGTGTTGGACTAGGGTGGACAAATGTGAGAAGTCACACAACACCAGGTTATAGTCCAACAACTTTATTTGAAATCACAAGCTTTCGGAGCGCTGCTCCTTCATCAGGTGAAGTGGAGAGATGCATAAAAACACAGCTTATATAGACAGAGAATAATGTCAGATGTTTAAAGGTAATCTTTCTAACTGCCATTTATCACACTGTGTGATTTCCAGCAAAAAAAAATGTTTTTTGTCTGTTTTTTTGTTTTTCATACAGACCCCAGCATCTGCAACATTTGACCCCTCGTGACCCCACCTCATTGTTCTTTGATATAATGTTTTCCTGACTGACCTGTTTGGACACCATTAACACCTTTGATTGCTGTGATTATCTCTGCGTCGAGGTGTGATAAATGGCAGTTAGAAAGATTACCTGTAAACATCTGACATTATTCTCTGTCTATATAAGCTGTGTTTTTATGCATCTCTCCACTTCACCTGATGAAGGAGCAGCGCTCCGAAAGCTTGTGATTTCAAATAAAGCTGTTGGACTATAACCTGGTGTTGTGTGATTTCTTAAATTTATCTCTGTCCTAAATGGCTTACCTCTTATTTTTAGACTGTGACCCCTGGTTCTGGACTCCCCCACCATCGGGAACATCCTTCCTGTCTAGTCCTGTTAGAATTTTATAAGTTTCAATGAGATCCCCTCTCATTCTTCTAAACTCCAGCGAATATAAGCCCAATTGACCCAATCTCTCCTCATACGTCATTCCTGCCATCCCAGGTATCAGTCTGGTGAATCGTCGCTGCACTCCCTCCATGGCAAGAACATCCTTCCTCAGATAAGGCAACCAAAACTGCAAACAATACTCAAGGTGTGGTCTCACCAAGGCCCTGTACAGTTGCAGCAAGACATCCTTGCTCCTGTACTCAAATCCTCTCGCTATGAAGGCCAACATACCATTTGCCTTCTTAATCGCCTGCTGCACCTGCATGCTTACCTTCAGCAACTGCTGCACAAGGACACCCAGGTCTCGTTGCACTTCCCCTTCTCCCAATCTATTGCCGTTCAGATAATAATCTGCCTTCCTGTTTTTTTGCCACCAAAGTGGATAACCTCGCATTTATCCACATTATACTGCATTTGCCATGCATCTGCCCAATCACCCAACCTGTCCAAATCATACTGGAGTTTCTCGGCATCCTCCTCACAGCACACACGCCCACCCAGCTTTGTGTCATCTGCAAACTTGGCGATATTACATCTAGTTCCCTCGTCTAGATCATTAACTCCTACATATACTCCTACTTGGATTTATTTAGCACCTTATCGCAGGATGTCTGAAAGCGCTGCACAGCCAATAGATTTCTTTTTGTAGTGCAGTCACTGTCATTAAGCAAGTGAGCACTGGAGCCAAGTTGCACGTGGAAAGATCCTAAAGAACAGCAAATGAGATGAATGACCAATCGATCTGCTTTATTTGGTTGAGGGGGGAAATTTTGGCAGGGCACCGGGAGACCTCCCCTTGTTCTTCTTCAAATAATGCCGTGGGATCTCTTGCAACCATCTAGACAGGCGGACGGGGCCCGTGGTTTAAAGTCTCACTCAAAAGATGGCACTCTAGCAATGCCACGCTCCCTCAATACTGCACTGAAGTATCATCCTGGATTATGTGCTCAATGTAATGATATCAGCAAATAGTGATGTTATTTGCCTGTTTGATTATGATGCCTTACCAGCATGTTTGCAGGTATTGATTACTTATGCCTGACCAGCAGAGGTCATGTGACCGAGACAAGCAAGGCAGTTTAGTTTAGTTTCAGTTTCGTTCTAGATGCATCACAAGCATCGTGTCTCCTGTAAAAGCTGTATAAAAGAGTTGAACAAGCTTTAGATTAAAAGTCATTCCGCAAACTTCTGACTGAGATGCAAGGGTGCTGCTAAGCAGGCACTAAACCAAATGGATGTTAATGTTAGCAACAATTATTTGCAACAATTTGATTTGTATATGTGATATAGGTGACGTTGTTTACACTGAACTTTCATTACAATTATTAACAGTAATAATTGTTGTGGGGCGGGGGGAGTATCTCTGCCTCCATTTATCTTCTTTTGCAGCCTTACTCTTTCCACATTGTCCCCTCAACTGGACAGAGAAGACAGTTTATGCGGTGGGCCGGCAAAGTGTTGCAAAGGCACCTCAAATGCCTTCAGCTCCCAAAACAAGGGGAGGGCTCAGCTCTCTCAACTTTCAGACAGCAGGACCGGGTGTCTCAGACCCAAGTGATTGTGGCATGGTCCCTAATCCTCCACCATAACCCGTGACTGGGAGCAGAAGCCATTACCGCGAATTCACCAAATTACCGTATATTAACGCGCACTTACCATGTGCACCAGCTCGTGCTACAGAGGAATTTCACCCGCAGTGTTGAAGTACATTTGATTTCACTTCTGTAGTGGTTCAGTGGGTGTGCAATGGAGCATCTATCTCCATCTAGGATAGTGGGACTTTAAGCCCGACGTTATACCTAACCCGCCCCGTGGGAATGGGGCGGGTGCAAATCGGACGCCTGTTATACACCTCGCCTGACTTGAGACCCCCGCCCAATTTGTACACCCCGCCCGATTAGACACTGCACTGAAGTAAAATGGACGTCCGACACAAACCCGCCCAACTCCCGCCAGGCTGGTTAGGTCCAAACCGGGAATTTAGCGTCCATTTCTCAACGGTCGAGGAACATCCGCTTGAAGCAATCCCATTCCAACCGGACCGCGCAGTGGGAAACTGGCGGTGGCAAAGTACGCCAGGGCGGCAGCAGACAGAGAAACGTAACAATTGCAACAGTGTGAGCAACAAAAGGTGAGCAGAGATCAGAGATAAAGGGCGAGAAATTCGTCTCGGAGGGTGGCGCGAAGCGGGCGGTATCGGATCGTCCACCCGTTATACGCAAATATCTGGGGCCGCGTATAATGGGCGGCCAATCCGACACCGGCCGCGTTGTGCCACCGCCCCAGACTGATTTCTAGGCCAACGGCCTCGGCATTTACTGGAGTGAGATTTCTAAACGGGGTGGAGCAGTTCTGGTCAGGAAACACGGGTGTCCGGAGTTAAAACCAGAAATTAGCGGGTTCGAAGTGGGTTGGGTTTGGGGTTTGAGATTTTTACATTTGTTTTTTTATACAGCCCACCCGACCCAAACCCCCCTATTTTGCGGGTGGTGGTGCGGTGGGGGGGGGGGGGGGGAGTTCAAATTCCCCTAAAAAAAGGTGTGAATTGACTCAGTGAACCACAAGGGTGAGTATCGAGTGCTCTGGCATTTGCAGCTTTTAACCGACATTTTCTTTTTACTGATTTACTTCCCTCCCGGCCAGCTCCTGCATTCCACCTCATTCCCATCGCCCGGCAATTTTCTACTCTTAACAAAGCTGTGTTCCGGTCCCATTAAGTCTCCGTTATGCAGTCTCTCTTTATTATTTAATATATAAAGCATCTCTCCCCTTTTTGCTCGGCTTTCAGCAAAGCAATTTTTTTTTGCTTTTTTGCTTTTCGGAAGCATAACACTGAATATGGGAAACTGCACCAGCCACTCAGAAAAACGCTGCTCCCAGCATTTACTTTCTTAGCGATCCGCTGCGGCCTTATCATTTATTGAAAGTGTCTCGGTTTCTCTAAAGGAGGATTATCCATGCCCAGATGGGCAAAAAGTATGTCAGGATATAAGCAAGTTCTTCTGTGTGCAAAGACTGATCAATTCACGGAATGGATTCCCGGATAGAGTAGCGGAGATGAAAACCCGGGAATAATTTAAGAACCAATTTGACGATGCAATTGGGGAACTTTCTGGATCAGTGAACTACCGTGGGCCGAATGGTCTCCCTCATCCATAATTATCATGTGACCTGTGACGTAAGAAAATTACTAGGCACTTGGTCTAAGCGTTAAACAAAGCTTTAATCAACTGTTTTGCAACATGGAGGTCTAGTTGTGTCCTTCACTAGTTCCTGTTAAGAATGTCCTGCGCAAGCTGGGCCCGTGCCCGAGTATTTATACCCTCCCTGGACAGCGCCACCCGCAGGTCGCTCAGTATTATTTCATAGGTCTTTCTTTCATGAATGACTGATTCATGCCAACCTGCCTTTCGGGTGAGACATTAAAACCGAGGCCCCGTCTGCCCTCTCGGGTGGACGCAAAAAGATCCTTTCGAAGAAGAGCAGGGGGGGAGTTATCCCCGGTGTCCTGGGGCCCAATATTTATCCCTCAACCAACATCACTAAAAAGAGATGATCTGGCCATTACCTCATAGCTGTTTGTGGGAGCTTGCTGTGCGCAAATTGGCTGCCGCGTTTCCTACGTTACAACAGTGACAACACTTCGAAAAGTTGTTCATTGGCTGTAAAGCGCTTTGGGATGTCCTGAGGTCGTGAAAGGCGCTGGAGAAATGCAAGTCTTTCTTTTCGTTCTTAACTTAGAACCAACGAATTTCCGCTTTGGCCACAATTGGTGAAACAGGCGCTAATTGCGACCAATATTGCGCCCATTTTGAAGAGTGTTTCCGTGCCCCCCCCCCCGGGGTTCCGCTCAAACTAATTTGCATATCTCCGAACGGAAAATCGTCCGTGAACCAGCGGCATGGGGCAGCGTTTTAAAAGGTAATTTTTTATTCCAATTTGGCCTTAAAAAATATTCCTCGATATATTTAAGAGCGGTAACCTGGTGCAGTGTGATTAGTGCATCTGAAAATGGGCTTATCACAAAAAATAAGAATTTTAACCCCAGTGTCAGTCCACCACCTGTGACTAACCCGAATTTAAATGACAGAAAATGACTTTTAAATATACAAAACTATTTTCTAGTTATACTGGGGAACAGTAGTTAGTTTCTTAGTATTTTTTTTAATGATATTTAAAAGCTTTTAAAACGTTCCTATTGGTGTCCTTGCGCCCAATGGTTCCAGCTTTATTTTGGGAGCCTCCTCAAAGGCCCGCAAACGAGCGCAATTAGCGGAAACGCGCCGTGGTGATTATTTCATCCTGGTGGGGGGGGGGGGCTTGGACCGTTTTGGGGGCGGGGCCGGCTTCTAGCGCGATGTTTTTAAAACCAGCGCAAAAGATCGCGGAAACTCGAGTTGCGCTGAACGCAATTTGCGTCTGAAATTCCGCGAACTCTTGCGCAGGTTACGCCGATATCGGGCGAACTGCGCAGAAAAAACCAGCGCAATCGAGCGGAAACTCCAGGTCACTATTCCTGCTCCTGCACAGAGGAACAACCTTCCCGCATGGATCATGTGGGCACCTTTTCCGCTTTCATTCGTATCGCAAATAATCCTTGAAATCATGATTTAGGGTAAACAAGGGTGGCTTGAATGTTTAATCATAGAATCATAGAAAATTACAGCACAGAAGGAGGCCATTCGGCCCATCGTGTCCGTGCCGGATGAAAAAGAGCCATCCAGCCTAATCCCACTTTCCAGCACTTGGTCCGTAGCCCTGTAGGTTACGGCACTTCAGGTGCATATCCAAGTATGTTTTAAATGTGATGAGGGTTTCTGCCTCTCCCACCCTTTCAGGCAGTGGGTTCCAGACCCCCACCACCCTCTGGGTGAAAATATCTCTCCTCAACTCCCCTCTAATCCTTCTCCCAGTTTCTTTAGATCTGTGCCCCCTGGTTTTTAACCTCACTGCTAGGGGAAATAGGTCCTTCCTATCCGCTCTATCTAGGCCCTTCATAATTTTATACACCTCAATTAAATCTCCCCTCAGCCTCCTCTGTTCCAAAGAAAACAACCCCAGCCTATCCAGTCTTTCCTCATAGCCAAAATTCCCCAGTCCAGGCAACATCCTTGTAAATCTCCTCTGCACCCTCTCTAGTGCAATCACATCCTTCCTGTAATGTGGTGACCAGAACTGCACGCAGTGCTCTAGCTGTGGCCTAACTAGTGTTTGGTTCACTGCCGCACCTCTTCTAGGAATGCCTACCTTGAAGAAGTTCTGCTCTTCTCTTCGACGGGATCTCCGTTTGGCTCTTCAACCTTGTTCATCTTCATTACTTTCAGTTTCCCTTCTCGTGTTTGATTTCAGTCTTGACAAAGGGTTCGACCTGAAACGTTGACTCTATTTTCTCTTCACGGATGTTGCCTGGCCTGCTGAGTTTTTCCAGCATTTTCTGTTGTTATTTGCGGTCTAACTAGTGTTTTATACGGTTCAAACATAACCTCCCTGCTCTTGTATTCTATGCCTCGGCTAATAAAGGGGGCCTAGTGGGAGAGTAAAGTTTCCCTTGGGTACAGTAGCGCAGTGGTTATGTTACTGGACGCCTAATCCAGAGGCACTGGACTAATAATGCCCACTCCCTGAGATTGAATTTTCATTAAAAAAAAAGCCCGTTTACCCCTTCTTAGTTTGCATCTTTGTCAAAGTTGGGTACACCACTGAGACACAGGCTCGCCTGACAGTCAGTAGTAAGCCGTGTATAAGGAAGAGACTGAAGCAATGAGGTGATAACTACTTAAAGTTCCTTTCATCCAGGCAAATTTTTTGTAAAGATATCAAAGGAGACGGCGGTTTTGATTTGAAGACAGCTCGCTGGATGTGCGAGTCGGGTATTTCCCTGTGGATTGTGGAAGATTATCTTTAAGTATCACAGCTACCAGTAACAGCTAAACGTACCTTGAGCTTCTAGATCATGAGTTCTTTTATCATTTGATTAGATGCAACTCAATTAGTCACAGGTTTGAAGATAAATTTGCTGTTACTGCCCAATAAAAGATTTATTGATGTACCAAAGGATGTTCACACAGCCACAAAATCTTCCGACTGTAGTAGAAAATAGATGGGTCTATTAAAGCAGCGCAGCACATGCTAAAGCAAAACTAAGACGGTGCAAATGCAGAAATAGCAAAATAAGGATATGAATATTAATAGTAACGGGTCAACATTTGCGATCGGAGGCTTGCCGCGGGACAGAAACCTCCGACCCACAAAAAATTCTACGAATGTCCCGGGTGACCCGGGAGATACGGAGGCTCGCGATCCCGGGCCCTCTCCGGGTCCGCGCGGGCAGAGGTCCCCGTGTCCCGGGGACGCAGGTGGTTCGCAAGCTCCCCTGGGACCACGTGGGCCAGCCCAACCAATAAAAGAAGGGAATCGTACGTAGGGGAACTCCCATAAGTATGAATGGGGTTCACCTGAAAAATACACCAACACATGAAATCATTTTTTTTTTATTACATATTTAAAATTAATTAGAAAGCCATTTAATTAAATATTTTAAACAAAAATGTAATTTTTGGAGAAAAAAATTATGGGCAGGATTGTCATTGGGCCGTGGAGACGGGATTGGAGGGGGGTTAAAATCTTGAATTCAGGGGGGCATGAACCCATCCCGCCCCCAACCCGCCTCCATGCCAGTTTCAAAGGAGGTGGATATCCGACCCGCACTGGGACCCGCCTCCCCGAGGCGGGAAGGGGATTAGTGCCAATTAACTAGTTAACAGGCAGCTTTTAGCCTAATCCCTATTTTCATTCTTGAAGTGTGGGATTCCCGACGGCTCCAAACCACGCCAAGTTAGCGAGGTGGGCCGTCGGGATGAAGGGCTTGGAGGGGTCAAGATGTCCGGTGTTCAGGTGAGTGATGGGTGCATAAGTGAAGAGGTAAGTGTGTTTGGTGTGTTTAAAGTGTTTAAAGAAGTTTTACTTACCTTTACAGCCTTCCTTCCTTCAGGTCTTGGGAGTCCCTCATCTCACTGGCACAGAAAGCAGAATGGCCGCGAGCTGTCAAAAATTGCAGCATTCAGCTTTCTGTTCCGGAGAGATCTCTAAATCATCCTGAGAGGAAGGAATTAACTTAGAGTACAGATTGTCAGTGTTTGACAGCTTCAAAGAGCTGTCAAACGCTGATATTTCATCTGTCAAAATCTCTTGACAGATGAAATATCAATCTGTGACGTCACCTGTTGCCGGGTGGCCCTTAATTGGCCTGCTGAGCCCACTGGGCAGGCTCAACAAGGTCAATCATGTCTAAATCGCGTGGGTTGGCTAGAACGCGATGGAGGCGGGACTACAACCCCGAAAGTTGTAGTCCCGCCTCCTACCCGCCTCCTCAACGAAAGTCCAGCCCAATGTATTTACGGGGCTAAAAATAAACTTACCTTATTGTGAAGAGTATTTTTAATTTATAAATGAGTGATAACATTTTATTTTTTTATTTTTTAAAACTCTTATGCTGGTAAAAGCTTTCACCGGGCGTAAGAATTTGACGGGCATTCAGTGGGCGGAAGTCGGGCAAATAGCGCAACTCTCCCCCCGCGGAGGCCCTTCTCCCGGGGATGCGGAGGATCGGTCTTGACAGATCGCAAGTGCCGGGTTTTAGCGCATGCGCTTCGTGTGCCCGAAACCGGAACTTGCGCGGCCCCAATGGGCACGTACACACCTTGTACGCACCCATAGGGGTCGCAAAATGCGACCCAATGTCTTTCTCTGAAAATGGTTTTCATTCAATCCACAAAGATCTAAGTGATACACAACTCGATTTTAAGCTGAATGGGCCCCGGTTTTACAGGGTCGATGCAGGGAGGATATTTCCCCTGGCTGGGGAGTCTAGAACCAGGGATCACAGCCTCAGAATATATTCCATTTGCCATGTTCTTGCCCACTCACTTAGCTTGAAGCCTCTTTGCATCCTCCTCACAACTTGCATTCCCACCCAGCTTTGTATCATCAGCAAACTTGGATATATTACATTTGGTCCCCTCATCCAGATCATTGATATAGATTGTGAATAGCTGAGGCCCAAGCACTGATCCTTGTGGTACCCCACTAGTTACAGCCAAATACACCACATCCACTGGGTCCCGCTTATCTATTCTGCTAGTTACAACCTCAAAAAACTCTAACAGATTCGTCAAGCATGATTTCCCTTTCATAAATCCATGTTGACTCTGCCCAATCCTATTATTATTTTCTAAGTGCCCTGTTACCACGTCCTTAATAATAGATTCTAGCATTTTCCCTACTACTGATATCAGGCTAACTGGTCTGTAGTTCCCCATTTTCTCTCTCCCTCCTTTTTTAAATAGTGGGGTTACATTTGCTACCTTCCAATCCATGGGAACCATTCTAGAATCTATGGAATTTTGGAAAATGACAATCAATGCATCCACTATCTCTATAGCCAACTCTTTCAAAACCCTAGTATGTAGGCCATCAGGTCCAGGGGATTTATCGGCTTTCAGTCCCATTAATTTCTCCAGTGCTATTTTTTTTTACTATTACTAATTTCTTTCAGTTCCTCATTCTCGCTAGGCCCTTGGTTCTCCGCTATTTCCGGTAGGTTTTTTGCGTCTTCTTCCGTGAAGACAGACACAAAGGTCGCGACTTTTATTCATCTGAGGGGGTGGGTTTGGAGGCGGGTCTGTCACGAAAATCAGAGAAATTAGGGGCGCTCCCGAACTGACACGGTACCAAATGGAAGGACAGGTTGTTAAGTCAGTTAACTGGCAGGATAATCCTATTTTAAATGGCTGATCAGATTTTCGAGGTTTTTCAACATGCTGCCCGCTTTCATTAAAACACGTCTGGTGAATCGAGCCGGGTTGAGCTAGGACCTGAATTGCTGGCAGCTGCTCCAGCAGCTTAAAAGCAGTCCGGCAATCTCTCATTCTTTCACACGCTACAACTTAGTGCTTTAAGGCTTGGGAGACATTTAGCAGCTTTACTAATCTTGTGAGTGTTGATGCTGAAATCCATCTGCTGTGTGACCTCCTTGGAAGACCCTCTGGCCACTTTGTCTGAGTGCGCACAACCTCCATTCCTCCACTGAGATACATACCAGCGGTATGGGAACCATTTATATCCTCTCATCCTCGTCATATTCGGAGGAACAGCAGCCGTGGCAGCAGCGCAACCAGGCACAGCAGCAGCACCAACTGCAGGAGCGCCAACCCAGTCCTCAGCCACCTGATGATGCACTGGGCAGAGGGCGTCAGCGCAGGCTTTGGACTCCTTCCAGGGATCATATGCAGGCCTCCCATTCGGCCGCACACGCCTGCATCACGCAGGCTGCCGATGCCCTCTTTGCAAAGACGCACAATCACATCCACTTCTCCACGGAAGAAACAAGTGTAACCGCGCGTGCGGTTGGCTTTGCAAATATGGCAGGCTTGCCAAGGGAGCAGGGCATCGTAGCCTGCACACATGTGGCCATTAGGGCACCCCATCACAACCCAGCTGTATTTGTCAACTGCAAGGCCTTCCACTCGCTTAACGTCCAGCTGGTGTGTAACCACAGGAACATCATCATGCAAGTTTGCACAAAGTACCCTGGCAGTTGCCATGACTCCTTGTTCCTGTGCCAGTCCACTGTGCCTCAGCTCTTCCATCTGCCAACCCAACTTTCCAGATGGCTACTTGGCGACAAGGGCTATCCCCTGAAAAAGTGGCTTCTGACACCAATGAGGAGGCCATCAAACGAGGCTGAGGAGCGCTACAATGTGAGCCACATTTCCACCAGTAGCACCATAGAGCAAACATTCGGCTTTCTCCAAATGCGATTCCGTTGCCTCGACAGATCTGCTGGGGCCCTGCAGTATGCACCAGCCATGGTGTCCAGAATCATCATAATCTGCTGTGCCCTGCACAACATCGCACAGCAGCGTGGTTTAGCGCTCCCTGAGGAACAAGTGGCTCAGCGCAGAGCATCCTTAGAAGAAGAGGAAGAGGACGAGGGGGAGGATGAGGAGGAGGAGGAGGAGGAGGACAAGGACGACAAGGAAGAGGCACACCTTGGGGGCCAGATGTGGCCAAAGCAGCAGCACTCGAGCACATTGCTGGCCGTCAGGCAAGGGAAGCACTCATCCATGCCAGATTCACGTAAGCTTACGCTTCAGCCACAGGTGACTAGCATATGACTATGACTGTTTTGACGACATTTTTAAAATGCCATACATCATCTCTCCAATAAACAGTGCTTTCCTATCACTCGCAGCAGCATCATTACAAATACAAGTTGCCCTGAGGCCTCAATGTGCAACTTCTATTTCCCAGAACACATAGGCCAGGCCTTCAACTGTTTGCCATAACTTTTGTTTACTACATTCACAAAAGCATGACAATGCAAAATATTAAACAGAACCAAATGCAACAGAACAAAAACCCAAGTGACTCCCCGCCTGCTTAGTCGCCTTTGGTGGGCGTCCTCTGGGTTTGGGAGCCTGGGAAGGCTCTACAACAGTCTGCTCTTCCTGCGGCTGTGCAGGGGCTGAAACAGCCATCTCAGCTGGATGTGGGTCTGTGAGCGAGGGCTCCACAGTGGCATGGTCGTGTGAGCACTTGGAGAGGACCCCACATTTCCTTGTTGCCTGCCACCAACATCCCTCTCATGGGTCAGCTGCAATTCAGTGCTAGCAAGTGGCTGGAGATCTGGGGGACCATGAGGACCCATATCTGTATTGGCAGTCCTCATAACAAGGACATCCATGAAGCTCTGGTGTCTCTCCTCAATAGATGCCCATCTCTCCTCCATAGCTGACAATCTATTTTGTAGAGTCACCATGTTTTCGTAAGCCTGGCGACTTATGTCCTCCATGGCGGTTGCCACCCTCTCCATGGCGGAACGTTCATGCGCCATTGCCTCCACCAAGGCAGTGTTCATGTTAGAGATAGACTCCTCCATTCTCTCCACACTCGCAGTTACCCTGGATGCAAACCCTCTCACAGACTCCTGCTCTTGTTCCTGGAGTTCCAGCACCGATCTCTTTCTGGATGGCCCCAGAGGCACAGCGTCTGCATGCACTGAGCAGAGCTAGGAGCGTCCTGCGATCTCCAACGAGGACTCTCCACTGCTGTCGATTTCTCCACCATCTGCTGATGCTCACTTGTGAGCGGTGATAGACCAGGTGACAACACTATTCTATGTCGCAAAGGCCCCGCCGAGGTGTGTGTTTCTGCACTGGTGCTGGGTGCACTGAGTCCTGGTGAAGCTGCTCCCTCAGAGGCTGCAGGTTCCTCTGAGGAGTCGTCTGGCTCTTCCACCTGGACAATAGGAAGGGGGCGCTCGATGGTCCTGTGGGAGAGTAAAGACATGAGTTAGATATCTGATTTTGAGGTAGCAGACACATCCTATTGTGCAGATGATACAAAGCGAATCTCTATGAACATCATATGCCATTGCAGTCAATCATTAAATCTAAATGAGAGGGATGAAACTCTATTCTGTCACCAGCTTCGTCTAGTGCCCCCGTGTCTCCATTGCCCACTTCCAGATCCTCGCCACTTCCGACGATTTTGTGCTCAGCCTCCTCAGCACTTGTCAATGTTGCAAGGGTTGGTGTGCCTCCTCCTGTCTGTGCTCTCTCCCTCTTTTCCTGCAAGAAGGGACACAAGCGGAGTTTCAGCGAGAGTAATGGAGTTAGTGTGAAGAATCCATAACATAGAAGCTTAGAGGGAGACCAAGATGGAGTGAGGTGCCAAGAGGAAGCTGCCTCCCTGTGCGTTGTTAATTGTTGCCAATGCATAACAGTGAAAGCGAGTCTAAGGGGTGCATAGGCAGGATGGTGAAGTGATTCAGTGGCGAGAGAGAGATGGATAGGTAAGGGTGCAAGGGAAGTAAGGGTAAGGTGGGATGTGAGGAGCAGGCTGACACAGCAGAGTGCTGGTGATGAGAAGAGAAGGCAAGCAGATTGAAGGTAAGTGTGATGTGATACTCACTTTTGATGATCGCAGAAGATCATTGACATGAATCAGTCATTCATGAAAGAAAGACTTATGAAATAATACTGAGCTGCCTGCGGGTGGCGCTGTCCAGGGAGAGTATAAATACTCGGGCACGGGCCCAGCTTGCGCAGGACATTCTTAACAGGAACTAGTGAAGGACACAGCTAGACCTCCATGCTGTAAAACAGTTGATTAAAGCTTTGTTTAACGCTTTGACCAAGTGCCTAGTAGTTTTCTGACGTCAATCATTAAAGCGTTTCCTGCACTGGACCCAGGTGCGTGAACAAACGGACTTTGAACTGATCTCCTCAGCAATCTGCATCCAGGCTGCCTTGGTTTGCTGAGGAGGCTTCCTCCAGCCATCGGCAGGGAACAGAATCTCCTTGCGCCCTCTAACTCCCTCCACAAGAGCTTGGAGGGAGTCCTCAGTGAAGCGCGGTGCTGCCTCGATGCACTCATTGTGGCCTTGCCAATTCCAGACTCCAGCAGAATCAAGAACTGAAAGGCTGAGGCTGCATGGGGCCCTTAAAACATCTGCACTAATGACGTCATCAGAGGCGACTAACAGACCCGATTTCCCAGTCATTGGACCGGCCAGCGCAGCACTCAACTTAAGGGGCCAATTAAGCTAAAATCACAACTGGGGACCGAATGCAACCAGCAGCGGGACCAGACCCACCCACCAGGCAACCCGACTCCATCCCGCCTGCTCCATTAAATTTGCGGCCAAATTATTTGTATAATAATTTCTCTGCCATTTCCTTATTCCCCATTATAATTTCTCCTGTGTCAGCCTATAAGGGACCCACATTTACTTTTGCTAATCTTTTCCTTTTTATAGAAGCTTTTACAGTCTGTTTTTATGTCTCTCGCTAGTTTACTCTCATATTCTATTTTCCCTTTCTTTATCAATTTCTTGGTCCTCCTTTGCTGAATTCTAAAATCCTCCCAATCCTCAGGTTTACTGCTCTTTTTGGCAACATTATAAGCCTCTTCCTTTGATCTAATACTATCTTTAACTTCTCTTGTTAGCCATGGTTGGACCACTTTTTCTGTGGGGTTTTTCTACCTTTAGGAATGTATATTTATTATAAATTATGTATTAATTCTTTAAATGCTAGCCATTGCTCATCTACCATCATACCTTTTAATGTAGTTTTCCAATGTACCTTAGCCAACTCGCCCATCCATACCTACATAGTTTCCTTTGTTTAGATTTAAGACTCTAGTTTCGGATTTAAATAAATCACTTTCAAACTTAATATAAAATTCTATCATATTATGGTCACTCTTCCCTAAAGGCCCCTTTACTACAAGGTTATTAATTAACTCTTTCTCGTTGCACAATACTAGATCTAAAATAGCCTGTTCCCTAGTTGGTTCCTCAACATACTGATCTAGAAAACTATCTTGTATACATTCCATGAATTTGTCCTCCACACGATTACTGCAAATGTCATTGAAGACGACAGCTGCAATGTTCAATCTGCCAACAATTGAAGGTGCACTACTGTTAAAAGTGGAGAAAATAGTCGATGACATTTCTGGAAGGAGATTACAGAGCCATCTGCAGATTGCAATAACTATTCTCTAACACGGCGACTGGTAAAGCTACATTATTACTTTTTTAAAAATCAATGGCTCAAAGTAAAGCTAATTTCCCCCAGAAATAAGTGTAAACCGAAGCAGATATTTTTATTTCTAAAATATTACACTTACATCAGGCACAAAGGATCCCGAATTTAAAAAAAACTGGGGGACTAACTGTTCCAATAGCTGATTTTGCCAGAATGTTACCTGGGATGAGGATCTTCGGTTACGTGGAAAGACTGGAGAAGCTGGGATTGTTCTCCTTAGAGCAGAGAAGATTAAAGGGAGATTTGATAGAGGTGTTCGAATTCGAGAAGGGTTTTGATAGATTAAATAAGGAGAAACTGCTTCTAATGGCAGAATGGCCAGTAACCAGAGGACACAGGTTTAAGGTGATTGGCAAAAGAACCAGAGGGGAGATGAGGAGACTTTTTTTTACGCAGCGAGTTGTTGTGATCTGGAATGCGCTGCCTGAAAAGGCGGTGGAAGCAGATTCAATAGCAACTTTTAAAAGGGAATAGGATAAATACTTCAAGAGGAAAAATTTGCAGGTACTATGTGGGAAAGGGCAGAGGAGTGGGACTAAATGAATAGCTCTTTCAATGAGCCAGCACAGGTACAATGGACTGATTGGCCCCTTTCTACGTTGTATGATTCTATGAATAGATTTGTGATGTTGTACTTCTGCAACTATATTTAACCATTCACGCTCGTCTGTAAACCAAAACAAAAGAGACACAATAGGAGATATTCTAAGAAAGAAAGAAAAAAAACGAGGAGATATTCTGCCGTGGGCATCCAATAGACACAGAGGGCACAGCCTCCCCTCTTTTTCCTCCCTGGACCGTTTGCACAGCCCACGCGGACCCCAGGCTCAAGCCCGTTCCTTAGCTGTGCCATTCACCGGAAAAAGCGGGAGCAAATCATAGAATCATAGGTAAGTACAGCACAGAAGGAGGCCGTTCAGCCCATCGAGGTCAGGCCGGCTCTTTCGAAGAGCAATCCAGTTAGTCCCTCACCAACCGCTCTTCAAGATCATTAGAACATAGGAAATGGGAGCAGGAGTAGCCCATTCGGCCCATCGAGCCATTCAATAAGATCATGGCTGATCTTCGACCTCAACTCCACATTCCCGCCCGGTCCCCATATCCCTTGAATCCCTTAGTGCCCGACAATCTATCGATCTCAGTCTTGAATATACTCAACGACTGAGCCTCCACAGCCCTCTGGGGTAGAGAATTCCAAAGATCAACCACCCTCTGAGTGAAGAAATTCCTCCTCATCTCAGTCCTAAATGGCCAACCCATTATCCTAAGACTGTGACCCCCTAGTTCTAGAAACAACCTCTCAGCATCTTCCCTGTCTAGCCCTCTCAGAATCTTTTATGTTTCAATGAGATCACCTCTCATACTTCTAAACTCCAGAGAGTATAGGCCCAATCTACTCAATCTCTCCTCACAGGACAACCCTCTCATCCCAGGAATAAGTCTAGTAACCCTTTTCCCCATAGCCCTGCAATTTTTTCTCCTTCAAGTATCTATCCAATTCCCTTTTGAAGGCTACTATTGAATCTGTAGTCACCAAATGTGTTTTAGTTAATGGAACCTAGACAGGCCTTTTACTTGTTGGCTCTTCTTTGGATGAAGATTGCACAAATTATGTTTGGCGGACGTTCATTATTTTTCACCGACTCTTTAGTGGCTTTGGGGACGTGTAGGACATCACTGGCCGATAGTTATGCATCACCAGAATGCTGTGCTCCTGACTTCTGAGATTGGGACCTCCCATCGTCCTGAGGGTTGAGGGGACTGGGGGTTGTAAAAACTACCATCGTAATTGTCTTCGTGGCCTCAATCTGCCTTGGGATCCCTGGAGATGTCTGGGGGCAGGCCACTGAAAATGATTGCATAGGCGTAGGCTGCACGCTCCTGTTCCGCTGAATAGTTAAGAGCTCCCTTCATTCCAATCAATATTTTCCTTCCTCTCCTCCCCACACCTCTAAGGGCTAACCCCCTTCCCATGGCTTTTCTAACGAGATACTAAGAGATGTGCAAGAATGGTTTGGGTTGACCTTGTTGGGTGGCGCATAACTTAGGAACTTAGGAACAGGAGGAGGTCATTCAGACCATCGAGCCTGTTCCGCCATTCAATTAGATCAGGGCTGATCTGTATCTTAACTCCATCTACCTGTTTTAGTTCCGTAACCCTTAACGCCCTTGCCCTAACAAAAATCTATCAATCCCAGTTTTGAAATTTTCCATTGACCCTCAGTCTCAACCAGTCTTTGGGGGGGGGAAAGAGAGTTTGAGATTTCCACTACCCTTTGTGTGAAGAAGTGCTTCCTGACATCACCCCCTGAACGGCTTTCCACCAGGGTGGCAAACCAGCATCCTCATCACAAATTAAGGCCGAGGTTTTAGACCACCACCCTTCCCCCACTAGGCAGCTTGGCAGCTGATCATTATTTTTCAGCTACCCTTCAATGGCTCTGAGGATGCCGCTGGGCAACACTTTTGCATCGACAGAATGCTGTCTACCTACATTCATTCACAGATTAAGGAGCTGCATTGGTTGTCAAGGAATGTCAGTATATCCGGCAGAATTAGTGGCTCTAAGCCAAAGTGTTTGGCAAGAAATCACACTAGTGTGTGACAAAAGATCACTGCTTAAGTTTTAACTAATTACAGATTATTACAGGAAAAACTGAACTTTATACTTCAGTCTCGATGCAGGTTTGCTGTGAACAATATTATTGCACCTACTTAAATAGTTTGCTTCAATCCCAAGTCTAACAGACTGAAATTAAACAGCACTATTCATTTTTCCTCTTGTTCTTTCTCAATGCTGATCGACAACTAGGCACTGGAGAAGGTGCAAAGAAAGATTTACAAGGATGGTACCAGAACCGAGAGGTTATACCTATCAGGAAAGACTGAACAGGCTGGGGCCCTTTTCTCTAGAAAAGAGAAGGCTGAGGGGTGACCTGATAGAGGTCTTTAAAATTATGAAAGGGTTTTGATAGTAGACATAGAGAAGATGTTCCCACTTGTCGGCGAGACCAGAACTAGGGGTCATAAATGTCACCAATAAATCCAATGGGGAATTCAGGAGAAACCTCTTTACCCAGAGAGTGGTGAGAATGTGGAACTCGCTACCACAGGGAGTGGTTGAGGCGAATAGTATAGATGCATTTAAGGGGAAGCTGGATAAGCACATGAGGGAGGAAGGATATGCTGATACGGTGAGATGAAGAAGGGTGGGAGAAGGCTGGTGGGGAGAATAAACGGCAGCATAGACCAGTTGGGCCGAATGGCCTGTTTCTGTGCTGTACATTCTGTGTCATTCTATGTCATTCATATAGGGAGGTTACAGCTTTGCGCACTATAGTTCAGCCCTGGTCTTAACCGAGTTACGAACACAAGCAGGTTTTTTTGGCTTGCAAAAATACTACCTGCTAAAGCGTTTATCTACATTTAGTTTAAGAATGCAGCTCAAACACCCAAATCTTTGTATAACGACGATGAATTGCCACAGTTGGTCAAGCAAGCCTCACTATTCAACGTTACAACCCCACAAGCATTAGATGGAGCCGCAACATTGACCTATTTGAGAGCAATGGATCGTTTCTACATCTGGCAAACTCTCATTATTTCACTGTGAGCACTTCCACTCAGAGCATAAGCACATTTTATATCGCATCCCAGACCACCTTGCCCAAGTTTCCCATCTGTTCCTTTCTCCTGATGCTGGTTTTATTCTCTCTCCGACCACTTTTATTCCATCTCTCCCGTTTGGCCCTTGTGTTTCATGCTGGCTTTATGCTGTCCCCGGTTGGTACCTCTCTTTACATTTGGCACAGTTCTCTTCAGACTGTCCTTCTCAGTGCACGCAGTCTTTGTTTGTCTATCCTGCCTATCCCAATCTCTTAAATATCATTGGGTGGGGGGGGGGTTAAATTCAGGACCGCCCACTTGTGGGAGCCCCGCCGTCCCGCCCCGCCCCGAGCGCAGTGTTATTCCCCCCACGCATAAATGGCGAGATCTCAGGAGCCCCTTTCGATGGACTTACTTTCAATGCTTGCACCTCAGTCCTCCCAGGCCCTCTGATCTGCAGATCTATCCGAGTCCTAGTGCAACAGCAACAACCTGCATTTACACAGCGGGCTAGATTTTCCTGGAGCCGTCAGGCGGGGTTTCAGGCGCATGGGTGGGGGGAAATCCCGAACTCGGGGGTCCCGACACCATCCCGCCCAAAACCCCACCCCACGCAAGTTTCAGGGGTGGCGGGTACCCGCCCCGCACTGGGACCTGCCGAAACCAGGCGGGAAGGGATTAGTGCCAATTAACTGCCTGTTAACAGGTCGTTAACAGGCAGTGTTTAGCCTAATCCCTATTTTGAGGTGTTTCGTGTGGGTTTCCCGACGGCTCCAAACCACGCCAGGTTAGACTAGGCGGGCCGTCGGGTTGAAGGAGTTGGAGGGGTCGCGATGTCGGCGCTTAGGTGAGTGATGGGTGCATGAGTGCAAAGGTAAGTGTGTTTGGTGTGTCTAAAGTGTGTAAAGAACTTTTACTTACCTGTACTTACCTTAACAGCCTGTCTTCCTGTAGCCGTCGGGAGCCCATCACTCAGCCGGCAGTTAAAGCTGAACGGCTGCGATCTGTGAAAAGTGACAGCCTTCAGCTTTGAGTGCCGGTAAGAGTTCTAACTGAGTCTGTGCAGAAGGACTCATGTCAAAACTCAGACTGTCAGTGTGTCACAGCTTCAAACAGCTGTCAAACACTGATATTTCATCTGTCAAGAACTCTTGACAGATGAAATATCAGTCTGTGACGTCACCTGTTGCCGGGTGGCCCTTAATTGGCCTGCTGAGCCCGCTGGGTGGGCTTAACAAGGTCAATCAAGGGGAAATCGCGCGAAATGGCCGGACGTCAATGTAGGCGGGTCAAAAACCCGAAAGTTGAAGTCCCGCCTTCTTCCCGACAGGTTCGGGAAAATCGACCCCAGCATCTTTAACGTAGTAAAACGTCCCAAGGTGCTTCACAGGAACGATTATCAAACAAAATTTGACACCGAGCCACATGAAGAGGTGACCAAAAACTTGGTCAAAGAGGTAGGTTTTAAGGAGTGACTTACAGGAGGAGGAGAGAGAGGCGGAGAGGTTTAGGGAGGGTATCCCAGAGCTTCGGGCCCAGGCAGCTGAAGACACGGCCGCCAATAGTGGAGTGATTAAAATTAGGGATGCGCAAGAGGCCGGAATGGGTGGTGCGCAGAGATCGCAGAGGGTTGTGGGGCCAGAGGAGTTTACAGAGATAGGGAGGGGCGAGGCCATGGAGGGACTTGAACACAAGGATGAGAATTTTTAAATCGAGGCCTTGCCGGTCTGGCAGCCAATGTAGGTCAGCGAGCACAGGGGGTGATGGGTGATAACAGTTATTTTAACTTTTCCCCTTCATTCTAGAGATAATCCTGAGTTTATGACCACCTGTTACCAGTCCACCAACCAGTGGAAACAATCGTTTACTGTTTACCCTCTTAAAACAATCATACTCTTGAAAATCTCAATTAGACCTCCCCTTTAACCTTCTCTGTTCCAATGAAAAAAGTTCCCAGTTCTTTGAACCTATAACTACCATTCCTGGCATCATTCCAGTGACTCGTTGCCATCATGTAGTCTTTCCATGGGCTTAATATCCTTCCTATAATGGGGATCCCAGAAGTTGGAACATCGCATCAGGAATTCTTGGCTTGACTCACAACCTGCCAGTTTATTTTGTTTATTTCCTTGATTATTTTTTCCCCACCTTCTGTAATGTAGGTGTTTGACCCCTCACAAACTATGGTCACCAGGGATGTCAATCACCTTTGCCCAAATGGATGTTTTCTTTTTCAGTCACAGGATGGCAAGGCCAGCATTTATTGCCCATCCCTAATTGCCCTCGAGAAGGTGGTGGTGAGCCGCCTTCCTGAACCGCTGCAGTCCATGTGGTGAAGGTGCTCCCACAGTGCTGTTAGGGAGGGAGTGCCAGGATTTTTATTTATTTATTTATTTTTTATTCATTGATGGGATGCGGGCGTCGCTGGCTGGCTAGGCCTGCATTTAGTGCCCATCCCTAATTGCCCTTGAGAAGATGGTGGTGAGCCGCCTTCTTGAACCGCTGCAGTCCATATGATGTAGGTACACCCACAATGCTGTTAGGAAGGGAGTTCCAGGATTTTGGCCCAGCGACAGTGAAGGAACGGCGATACAGGTCCAAGTCAGGATGGTGTGTGGCTTGGAGGGGAACTTGTAGGTGGTGATGTTCCCATGCGTCTGCTGCCCTTGTCCTTCTAAGTGGTAGAGGTCGCGGGTTTGGAAGGTGCTGTTGAAGAAGCCTTGGCGAGTAGCTGCAGTGCATCTTGTAGATGATACACACTGCAGCCACAGTGCGCCGGTGGTGGAGGGAGTGAATGTTTAAGGTGGTGGATGGGGTGCCAATCAAGTCGGCTGCTTTGTCCTGGATGGTGTCGAGCTTCTTGAGTGTTGTTGGAGCTGCACTCATCCAGGCAAGTGGAGAGTATTTCATCACACTCCTGACTTGTGCCTTGTAGATGGTGGAAGGGCTTTGGGGAGTCAGGACTCTCTCTTGTTGGAGATGGTCATTGCCTGCACTTGTGTGGCATGAATGTTACTCAGGTGTGAGTCTTGACAGCGCTGATGAAGATGGCTGCTGTCCTTGCGGGCTCCGTGCATACCAGGCAGCTAAGTGTCCTTTGCTGCTTGGTGCACTCGGCTCGTTAAGAAAAAAGCATTTCACTGACTGGATTTCACTTGTTGTATTTGGTTATGTGACAAATAAAATTGAAATTGAATGTTGTCAGGTTACTAAACCATGGAATCACCACAGCCAGTCCCAATACTGTTCTCACCTGACACACGCACTAGATAATAATCAGGAACAGGAATCTTGGCTGATTTTCTCCTCACTAACCCATAAGCCATGAGGCTGATTGTAACAGTCCTTACTGCCACCATGGCTGAGATCGGAACTGACTATTTCATCAATAATATGTCATATCACTGAATTAGAAAAGTTGCAAGACAGTTTATAAGCAAAACCTGACACTAATTTCCAAGTTACAGCCCACTGGTTACATTAAACAAGACTCTCCCCATATAACAACAGAAAACGCTGGAAAAACTCAGCAGGCCAGGCAACATCCGTGGAGAGAGAAACAAAGTCAACGTTTCAGGTCTGGGACCCTTCGTCAGGACTGAGAAAAAAAAGCAGGAAATGAAACGGATTAAGAAGCAAGTAGGGGGCTGGGAAATGGGATGAAAGAACAAAAGAGAAGGTCTGGGAGGGGTGAGGAGACATTAAGAGATAGTCAAGGCGAGATGAGATGGTAATAGGACAGGTAAAGAGACAAAGGATGGCTCTAGATGAAGTGTGAAATGCGCTGGTAGAATGAAAGACAGCTGCCCTGTGGGAGAGAGAAAAAAAGGAAAAGGCACAAACCAAAAGTGTGGATAAAATATATATAAAATTATGATAGGGTCCGAGGTTATGATCTGAAATTGCTGAACTCGATATTGAGTCCGATCTTGAACTCGATAAGACTCTCCCCTTCACTCCTTAGAGCAGAGAAGGCTAAGAGGAGATTTGATAGAGGTGTTTAAAATCATGAAGGGTTTAGATTGAGTAAATAAAGAGAAACTGTTTCCAATGGGTCGATAACCAAAGGGCAAAGATTTAAGGTGATTGGCAAAGGAGCCAGAGGCAACCAATGGCTGAAGGGTCGATAACCAGAGGGCACAGATTTAAGGTGATCCAGAGGCTACTTGAGGAAAAACTTTTTTACGCAGCGAGTGGTTGGGATTTGGAATGCGCTGCCTGATAGGGCGGTGGATACAGATTCAAGAGCAGCCTTCAAAAGGGAATTGGATAAATACTTTAAGGAGAAAAATTTGCAGGGATATGGGGAAAGAGCTGGGGGGAGCGGGACTAACTGGATTGCTCTTCGAAAGAGCCGGCGCAGACTGGATGGGCCGAATGGCCTCCTTCTATGCTGTACTATTCTATGATTCTATGATTCCAGCGTTTACTGACACTAACAGAAACAGCAGATTTTTTTTTAGCTAATCTTGTTTGTGTGAATTTGAATTTTAAATAGCTAACATGGCAGAGAGAGAGCCCAAAGAGATTTGTATTTATAATGCTGGGAGGTGCAAGACAGCTGGGTGAATCAACGTTAACCAGCAGCAAATCAGTTTTAATGAGTAGAGAACAATGGCATCAGGTTGAGGCAATTCGCACTGGAAGTGCAAGGTCGGTGGATTAGTTGAGACATCAAAAAATATCATTAGGTCTGAAGTGCTTTGAGACATCCTGAGGTGTTGTATAAATGCAAGTTGTTTAATGGGATCTGGTTATCAGGGGGAACAAAATCTGTTTGGAACCAGAGGCGACATGAGGAAAAACATTTTTCCTCAGCGAGTTGTTGTGATCTGGAACACGCTGCCTGAAAGGGCGGTGGAAGCAGATTCAATAGTAACTTTCAAAAGGGAATTGGATAAATACTTGAAGGAGAAAAAATTTGCAGGGCTGTGGGGAAAGAGCAGGGGGGAGTGGGACTAATTGGAGAGCTCTTTCAAAGAGCCGGCAGAGGCACGATGGGCCGAATGACCTCCTTCTGCGCTGTATGATTCTATGATCCTTAGACATGTGGGTAAACCAGGTCTGATTGTACCTTTAGTTGATAACTTGAAATAATTGAAACAAACAAGAAATTAAAAGCTAGAGATTTTAAACTACAGGAGTGCTCCTGTCAGCCTGACTACCCAATTTGAATGCACTACTTCAAGTTTTTAATCTTACTCCGTCTTTCGGATGCGACGTTAAAAGGAGGCCTTGTCTGCCCTCTCAGGTGGACGTAACAGATTCCGCGGCACTATCTCGAAGAAGAGCAGGGGGGAGTTCTCCCCGGTGTCCTGGGGCCAATATTTATCCCTCAACCAACATCACTAAAAGCAGATTATCTGATCATTTGTGGGAGCTTGCTGTGCGCAAGTTGGCTGTCGCGTTTCCTACATTACAACAGTGACGACACTTCAAAAGTATCTCATTGGCTGTAAAGCGCTTTGGGACGTCCTGAGGTCGTGGAAGGCGCTATATAAATACAAGATCTTTCCTTCCTAAATATTCTCCTGAAGAAACAGCAGCAAACTCTCTGAATGTGGAACAATTTGTGGTCTCAAATATCCTTTTCCCAGTCATTATGACTGACACAGTTCTTCATTTTTGTGTGTACTGTGATGTTAGAAGGGTAAATGTAAATTTGCCGGCATGACCTTAAATGCTGCCATAGCAGTTTTGAACCATAATGAAATACAATGCTGTGTATTTCAGTGGAACCTATTGATAATGTACTCAAACACAGCAAGATTCCATCGATAGCGACACGTGCAAGCTGGCCAAAGTGCAATCTGCAAAACTGGGATGAAGGTGCAAACAACAGCAACAACAACTTGCATTTACACAGCGCCTTTAATGTAGTAAAAGGTGAGCCGCCTTCTTGAACCAGCTGCAGTCCAGGTGATGTTCTTCGTAGTGGTTTGATGCGCCTGAGTGGCTTGCTCGACCACTTCAGGAGTAGCTAAGAATCAATCATATTGGTCACATATAGGCCAGACCGGGTAAGGACAGCAGATTTCCTTCCCTGAAGGACATTAGTTGAAGCAGTTGGGTTTTTATATCAATCTGACAGCTTCACGGTCACTTTTCACTCATACCAATTTTTTATTTTATTTCTAGATTTGTTAATTTCTTTTAAAACTGAATTCAAATTCTCAAACTGCAATGGTGGGATTTGAACTCCCAAGCTGGAGCATTAGTCTAAACCTCTGAATTACTGGTCCAGCAACATAATCATGCTATCCTACCCAATGCTTTAGTGCAATCTTTTACAATGCAGTTTAATTGTTATCTTAATGTTAATGAAAAACAAGCACAGCGACATCATGACACCTCTGATCACAGACTTCCGCTTTACTAAACACTGCTCCTTTCAGTGTGCTTTTTAACAGGTTGGAGACGCCCAACTAAAATTTAATCGCAAATCTGCAATGAGAGAGGGGGAAAGAGCAGCGGGGTAGAAACAAAATCGCAGACAAAAACCAAGACATATCAATTCACTTAATGGGCCGTATTCTGCGACCCCTACGGGTGTGTACGAGGTGCGTTTGCGCCCGTAGGGGCCGCACAAGTTCCGGGTTTAGGCGCGCGAAGCGCATGCGCTGAAACCCGGCACTTGCGATCGGTCACGAATCCTCTTGACTGACCACACACATCCCCGGGAGATGGGCCTCTGCGGGTGGAGAGTAGCGCTATTTGCCCAACTTCCGCCCGCTGAATGCCTGTCAAATTCTTACGCCTGGTAAAAGCAGGTGCTTGCGAACCGCCTGCACCCCTGGGATACGTGGGCCTCTGCCCCCGCAGACCCGGAGAGGCCCAGCCTCCGTATCTCCCAGGCCACCAGGTAAATGCGTAGATTTTTTTGCAGGTCGGAGGCATCCGCCCGCGGGAAGGCTCTGATTGCATATTTTGGGCCATAATATAACTGAATGAATGGAACTCCTGTTACAATACAACTACTACAACAACAACAACTTGTATTTATATAGCACTTTTAACGTAGTAAAACGTCCCAAGGTGGTTCACAGGAGCGTTACCAAACAAAATTTGACACCGAGGCACATAACGAGATATTAGGGCAGATGACTAAAAGCTTGATCAAAGAGGGAGGTTTTAAGGAGATTCTTAAAGGAGGAGAGAGAGGCAGAGAGGTTTATGGAGGGAATTCCAGAGCTTAGGGCCCAGGCAACTGAAGGCACGGCCGCAAATGGTGGAGTGAAGGAAATCGGGGATGCTCTAGAGACCAGAATTGGAGGAGCGCAGATATCTCGGAAGGTTGTGGGGCTGGAGGGCATTACAGAGATAGGGAGGGGCGAGGCCATGGAAGGATTTGAAAACAAGGATGAAAATTTTTTAATGTAGGCATTGCTTAACCGAGAGCCAATGTAGGTCAGCTAGCACAGGGGTGGATGGGTGAACGGGACTTGGTGCGAGTTAGGACACGGGCAGCAGAGTTTTGGATGACCTCAAGTTTACGGACTACCCACTGAAAATGAAAATCTGGGCACTAAGCTATCAGTAGTCAACAAAATGCTCCTCACAGATCATGGACCCGGTGGCTGTGGTGACATCTCACTCTATCACTGAAACTAATTCGCAGAACAGAAGAGGGATAAAAGAAAATGCCTTAATATGCCATCAAAGGGTTAGCCTTCCTCTACATATGTTGGTTCGATTCAGCTCTGCCCAAAGTTTTGAACTTTCCCCTAGAGTGATTGGACGAGATTTTTCTTGCCACAGCGGGTCAGGGGTGAGTCCCAACCCTGCTGTTGGCTCCATCCCGCTCTGGAAAATTATTTTACGATGATAGAGCTTATTAAGCCCACCCAGCGCATTTCCTGGTCCAATTAGAGGAAGCGGGTCTGGGGACATCATTCATTAAAGGGACCATGGCCAACTCTCTCTCAACGTTTGTGCTGTCAGTGTTCTACAGCATTGAGGTACTGCAAACACTGACAAGCACTGCACAGAGGCAGAGGGCTGCACCCAGGCTCTCCCATGACTCCCTCCATATGCTTACAGTCACAGCACGCAGGGAGGTCCTCTTCCCTTCCCATGGGTAGAAGAGACTTCCCCAGGAGATTAACACAGCCTAGTTGCACAGGAGGGCACAAGCAGGGATGTCGTCAGGAGGACCTGGGTGCAGTGCCGCAAACCTTTCAATTATCTCATTAGATCACGAAACGTTAGTACAATGCCACACTCAACCTTCATCCTGCTGTGCCTCTCATCACATCCCCATCACTCTGCCTTCCCTACTCTACTCCTGCACATCCTTACTCACACCAACATACCTTGCACCTCCACCCATCCCTCTCTATCTATCTGCATTATCACATCCCCATCTCACTAGCCACCCCTCACACTCACCTTCATCCTAGTGTAGTCATACCAAGGGAAGGCGGTGGCGTAGTGGTTATGTCACTAGACTAGTAAGCCTAGAGGCTCAGTCAAATGCTCTGAGGATATGGGTTCAAATCCCACCACGGCTGGTGGAATTTAAATTCAATTCAATTTAATTCTGGAATTAAATGTTAGTCTTAGTAATGGCGACCATAATACGATTCTCGATTGTTGCAAAAACCCATCTGGTTCACTAATATCCTTTAGGGAAGGAAATCTGCCGTCCTTACCTGGTCTGGCCTACATGTGACTCCAAACCCACAGCAATGTGGTTGACTCTGAAATGGCCTAGCAAGCCACTCAGTTGTAAACAACCGCTACAAAAAACAATAAGAATAAAACCAGACCACCCGGCATCAACCTCGGAAACGACAACGGCAAACCCAGTCCTGTCGACCCTGCAAGGTCCTCCTTACCAACATCTGGGGGCTTGTGCCAAAATTGGGAGAGCTGTCCCACAGACTAGTCAAGCAACAGCCTGACATAGTCATAATTACCGAATCATACCTTACAACCAATGTCCCAGACACCACCATCACCATCCCTGGGTATGTCCTGTCCCACCAGCAGGACAGACCCACCAGAGGTGGTGGCACCGTGGTATACAGTCGGGAGGGAGTTGCGCTGGAGAGTCCTCAACATTGATTCAGGACCCCATGAGTTCTCATGGCATCAAGTCAAACATGGGCAAGGAAACCTCCTGCTAATTACCACCTACCGCCCTCCCTCAGATGTTGAACACCAATTGGAAGAAGCACTGAGAGTAGCAAGGGCACAAAATGTCCTCTGGGTGGGGGACTTCAATGTCCATCACCAAGAGTGGCTCGGTAGCACCACAACTGGCCGAGTCCTAAAGGACATAGCTGCCAGACTGGGTCTGCGACAGGTGGTGTGAGGGAACCAACAAGAGGGAAAAACCTACTTGATCTCGTCCTCACCAATCTACCTGTTGCAGATGCATCTGTCCATGACAGCATTGGTGGAAGTGACGACAGCATTGGTGGAAGTGACCACCGCACAGTCCTTGCGGAGACGAAGTCCCGTCTTCATGTTGAGGATAACCTCCACTGTGTTGTGTGGCACTACCACCGTGCTAAATGGGACAGATTTCGAACAGATCTGGCAACTCAAAACTGGACATCCATGAGGCGCTGTGGGCCATCAGCAGCAGCAGAATTGTATTCAACCACAATCTGTAACCTCATGGCCCGGCATATCCCTCACTCTACCATTACCATCAACCCTGGTTTAACGAAGAGTGCAGGAGAGCATGCCGGGAACAGCACCAGGCATACCGAAAAATGAGGTGTCAACCTGGTGAGGCTACAACACAGGACCACTTGCATGCCAAACAATGGAAGCAACATGCGATAGACAGAGCTAAGCGATCTCACAACCATCGGATCAAATCAAAGCTCTGCAGTCCTGCCACATCCAGTCATGAGTGGTGGTGGACAATTAAACAGTTAACAGGAGGAGGAGGCTCCAAAAATATCCCCATCCTCAATGATGGTGGAGCCCAGCACGTGAGTGCAAAAGACAAGGCTGAAGCATTTGCAACTATCTTCAGCCAGAAGTGCCGAGTGGATGATCCATCTCGGCCTCCTCCTGAGGTCCTCAGCATCACAGATGCCAGTCTTCAGCCCATTCAATTCACTCCACGTGATGTCAAGAAACGGCTGAAGACACTGGATACTGCAAAGGCTATGGGCCCTGACAACATTCCGGCAATAGTACTGAAGACTTGTGCTCCAGAACTAGCTGCGCCCCTAGCCAAGCTGTTCCAGTACAGCTACAACACTGGCATCTACCCGGCAATGTGGAAAATTGCCCAAGTATGTCCTGTCTACAAAAAGCAGGACAAATCCGACCCAGCCAATTACCGTCCCATCAGTCTACTCTCAATCATCAGCAAAGTGATGGAAGGTGTCGCCGACAGTGCTATCAAGCGGCACTTACTCAGCAATAACCTGCTAACTGACGCCCAGTTTGGGTTCTGCCAGGGCCACTCAGCTCCTGACCTCATTACAGCCTTGGTCCAAACATGGGCAAAAGAGCAAAAGAGCTGAACTCTCAAGAGGTGAGGTGAGAGTGACTGCCCTTGACATCAAGGCAGCATTTGATCGAGTGTGGCATCAAGGAGCCCTAGCAAAACTGAAGTCAATGGGAATCAAGGGGAAAACTCTCCATTGGTTGGAATCATACCTAGCACAAAGGAAGTTGGCTGTGGTTGTTGGAGGTCATCCATCGCAATCACATGACATCACTGCAGGAGTTCCTCAGGGCAGTGTCCTAGGCCCAACCATCTTCAGCTGTTTCATCAATGACCTTCCCTCCATCATAAGGTCAGAAGTGGGGATGTTCGCTGATGATTGCACACTGTTCTGCACCATTCGAGACTCATCAGATACTGACGCAGTCCGTGTCCATATGCAGCAAGACCTGGACAACATTCAGACTTGGGCTGACAAGTGGCAAGTAACATTCACACCACACAAGTGCCAGGCAATGACCATCTCCAACAAGCGAGACTCTAACCATCTCCCCTTGACATTCAATGGCATTACCATCGCTGAATCCCCCACTATCAACATCCTGGGGGTTATCATTGATCAGAAACTGAACTGGACCAGCCATATAAATACTGTGGCTACAAGAGCAGGCCAGGGGCTGGGAATTCTGCGGCGAGTGTCTCACCTCCTGACTCCCCAAAGCCTTTCCACCATCTACAAGGCACAAGTCAGGAGTGTGATGGAATACTCTCCACTTGCCTGGATGAGTGCAGCTCCAACAACACTCAAGAAGCTCGACACCATTCAGGATAAAGCAGCCCGCTTGATTGGCACTCCATCCACCACCTTCAACATTCACTCCCTCCACCACCGGCGCACTGTGGCTGCAGTGTGTACCATCTACAAGATGCACTGCAGCAACTCGCCAAAGCTCCTTCAACAGCACCTTCCAAACCCGCGACCTCTACCACTTAGAAGGACAAGGGCAGCAGACGCATGGGAACATCACCACCTACAAGTTCCCCTCCAAGCCACACACCATCCTGACTTGGACCTGTATCGCCGTTCCTTCACTGTCGCTGGGCCAAAATCCTGGAACTCCCTTCCTAACAGCATTGTGGGTGTACCTACACCATATGGACTGCAGCGGTTCAAGAAGGCGGCTCACCACCATCTTCTCAAGGGCAATTAGGGATGGGCACTAAATGCAGGCCTAGCCAGCGACGCCCACATCCCATCAATGAATAAAAAAATTTTTTTAAAACACACAAGGGTAGGCACTTGGGTGTTTTAGCCAATGTTCATGTAAAGTTTCTGTTAATGTGCTGTCAAACATTGAAATCTTTATTTTGAACACTTTCTGGTCTTGGACAGATTTGTGTGCACCTTTGGAAGTGGCTTAGTGAGTTTCAGTGAACGGTGAGACATAACGGTACCCCCCACAATGGTGATGAGTGTGAAAGGAATGGCTTGGGCATTGTAGGGATGCTTTATGGTGTTGGTGTGGGGTGGTGCCAACCTGGCGCATCATATGGCAGCGAGGGTGTACAGCATAAAGCTATTAAATCTGGCCATGTCGAGGCCATCCCTGGCCTCCTGGGCAGCAATGTGGTCGGGTGCTGATGCCCTGTGTCCTGTGCAGCATCAGGTGATTGTGGAGAAGGTTGGTGTTGTTGTTGGTGCTGCTGGTATTGGGGCTGATCGTGGTCAGATTCTGAGGGCCAAGGTGAGAGAATATAAAGGGCACCCATGTTGATGGAATAAATGGCAGGTGAAATAGAGATGACAGAAGCATTCTGTCAGTGGTGAGATAGTTCTTCCGATGAGGTGATACTGGATCGCGAGTGGAAAGTGGAAAGACTTGCAGAATCTGTGCTGGAAATGGACTGAGAAACAGCTTGTGACTGAGGAAAGTGATGCTCTGTCAGGTGAGAGCTTTACTGTACATTTGAAACTGTCAAGTAATCAGCTGGAGCAATGGCCACTGAACTCCTGCCTCAGGTTGACAGCCGTGGTCCCAAAACAGCATGGTCCACATGGACATGAAGTTAAAGTGAAAAGATAAGGTAAAAAAGTCTGTTAATGATCTGTGAAGTAGATGTTAATGAGTTTAATTGGGTCCCCTGCCGCTGCCTGTCGGGTCTGCTCAGCGCTGACAGACCCAACATTGGGAAAGGCTCATTGCAGTGGGTTGACTGCGGGGTCCCAACCCGCTGTCAAAAAATTCAAATTTCCCGCCCTACCCACCACCAATCCTGCCGGCTGACCTCCCGGAAAATTCTAGCTATTATTTTCAAATTAAACTAATTGTTTCATTAGTGTCAAAAGCACTTGTGAAGGAATAAGCCATATAATCATAATCATAATCATAATCATAATCAACTTTATTGTCATTGTTAGTGCACAAGTGCAGTACAACGAAATGTAGGCTTGCGGCTCCCGAGAGTGTACATTTAGATTAAGACATTTAAACATTCAACATTCATTTGGCTTGTAATACATTAACATAAACATAAACATAATAAAGTGCATTGGCAGATGTGCAGGCTTTAGAGTTTATTTGTGGAGTTCAGTAGGATGACAGCCCTGGGAAAGAAGCTGTTCCTAAATCTGGTCATTCGGGTGCGAATGCATCTGTAGCATCTCCCAGATGGCAGGGGGGCGAACAGACTGTGGCTGGGGTGGGTAGGGTCTTTGATGATGGTCAGTGACCTCCGTAAACAGCGTTTCTGGTAGATGTTCTCTATGGTCGGTAGCCGGGTGCCGGTAATGCGTTGGGCAGTTTTGACTACCCGCTGCAGGGCTTTCCGGTCATAGTAGCTACAGCTGCCATACCATACTGTGATACAGTTCGTCAGGATGCTCTCTATTGTGCAGCGGTAAAAGTTAGAGAGGATCAGGGGTGACAGGTTACATCCCTTCAGCCTCCTTAGGAAATATAGGCGCTGCTGGGCCTTCTTCACCAAAGAGGAGGTATTGAGGGACCAGGAGAGGTCTTCCGTGATGTGGACTCCGAGGAACGTAAAGCTGTCCACCCTTTCCACCACAGCCCCATGGATGTGGATGGGGGTGTGACTTCTGCCTTTAGACTTCCTGAAGTCCAAAATGATTTCCTTGGTTTTCTTGATGTTAAGGGCCGGGTTGTTATCGGCGCACCACTTCACGAGATGCTGGACCTCCTCCCTGTAGGCTGACTCATCGTTGTTGGTGATCTGGCCTACCATAGAAAGATAGAAACATAGAAGATAGGAGCAGGAGTAGGCCATTCGGCCCTTCGAGCCTGCTCCGCCATTCAATGAGATCATGGCTGATCATCCAAATTCAGTACCCTGTCCCTGCCTTCTCCCCATATCCCTTGATCCCTTTAGCCTTAAGAAATATATCCAACTCTTTTTTGAATATATTTAATGAACTGGCCTCCACCGCCCTCTGTGGCAGAGAATTCCACAGGTTCACCACTCTCTGGGTGAAGAAATTCCTCCTCATTTCAGTCCTAAATGGCTTACCCCTTATCCTTAGACTATGACCCCTGGTTCTGGACTCCCCGGCCATCATAAGCATCCTTCCTGCATCTAGTCTATCCAGGCCTGACAGAATTTTATAAGTTTCGATGAGATCCCCCCTCAATCTTCTAAACTCCAGCGAGTATAAGCCCAATCGACACAATGTCTCCTCATACGTCATTCCTGCCATCCCAGGTATCAGCCTGGTGAATCTTCGCTGCACTCCTTCCATGGCAAGAACATCCTTCCTCAGGTAAGGCGACCAAAACTGCACACAATACTCAAGGTGCGGTCTCACCAAGGCCCTGTACAACTGTAGCAAGACATCCTTGTTCCTGTACTCGAACCCTCTTGCTACGAAGGCCAACATACCATTTGCCTTCTTAACCGCCTGCTGCACCTGCATGCTTACCTTCAGCGACTGGTGCACAAGGACACCCAGGTCTCTTTGCACTTCCCCTTCTCCCAATCTATTGCCATTCAAATAATAATCTGCCTTCCTGTTTTTGCCACCAAAGTGGATAACCTCACATTTATCCACATTATAGTGCATTTGCCATGTTTCTGCCCAATCACCCAATCTGTCCAAATCGTACTGGAGTTTCACGACATCCTCCTCACAGCTTACCCTCCCACCCAGCTTTGTGTCGTCTGCAAATTTGGAGATATTACATCCAATTCCCTCGTCCAGATCATTAATATATATTGTGAACAGCTGGGGTCCTAGGACCGATCCTTGCGGTACCCCACTAGTCACTGCCTGCCACTCGGAAAACGACCCGTTTATTCCAACTCTTTGCTTTCTGTCCGCCAACCAGTTCTCTATCCAAGTCAATACCTTGCCCCCAATCCCATGTGCCTTAATTTTGCACGCTAATCTCTTATGTGGGACCTTATCGAAAGCCTTCTGAAAGTCCAAATACACCACATCCACTGGTTCTCCCTTATTTATTTTACCGTGGTATCATCCGCAAACTTGATGATGGTGTTGGAACCATGAACAGCCACACAGTCGTGGGTGAAGAGGGAGTAGAGGAGGGGGCTCAGCACACATCCTTGTGGGGCCCCCGTGTTCAGGGTCGGGGGGGGGGGGGGGGAGGTGTGGTTACCTAATTTGACAGACTGGGGTCTGTTTGTTAGGAAGTCCAGGGTCCAGTTGCAAAGGGAAGTGTTCAGGCCAAGAGTGTGGAGTTTGGTGGCCAGCTTGTTGGGGACGATAGTGTTGAATGCTGAGCTGTAGTCTATGAACAACATTCTGATGTAGGTCTCTTTACCGTCTAAGTGATTCAATGCAGAGTGTAGAGCAGTTGTGATTGCATCCTCCGTTGATCTGTTTGCACGATAGGCAAACTGGTGTTGGTCAAGAGAGGCGGGAACACTGGCTTTGATGTGAGCCAGGACCAGTCTCTCGGAGCACTTCATTATGATGGGTGTGAGTGCGACAGGTCGATAGTCGTTCAGACACGTCACAGCCGTTTGCTTTGGCACAGGAATAATGGTGGCGGTCTTGAAGCATGTAGGGACTACTGCCTGGGCCAATGACAGCCTATTCAGAAAAATACACCATCTTATGAAAGTATTCTGGCCTTATTAAAACATGACAAACTGGGTTTAAACCTAATTATGAAATAGCTATGAAAGAATTCTTGCTATTGAGATAAGACAGTTCTTTACCCTGAATAAATAAACTTATTGAAACAGAAGGTGCATGGCTCTGACAAGCTGACCTTTTGGGAACAAAACAATGGTCCATACTGGATTAAGCTGTTATAATTTAAACTTCGTAAAGATGGCACATAAGATAAGGAATATCTGCTCTTCACACCGTTTTATATGGTGACCCCAGAACACCTGGAGATGAGACAAGATTCTGGAATATTACAAGCTGATATGGCAGTGGAGAATTGCAGAGGTCGGCAGAAAGATGAATAGGGATAATTGACTTGCATCAGCAGAAAACCTTAAAGGAAATACCACTGGAAAAGGGTATAAATATTGAAGTTTCAAATGGGATATCAGACTCGCTTTAATCGGGAAAAGCAATTCTCGACCACAGAGGCGGCTCTGTGGTCTCCAACGCTTTGTACCTCAGGGATCAAAAGTATTTGATATTGATGGATATCCTGTATAGAAAATTTAAGAACTGTAATACTGTAGCGAAGTTAAGATTTAAAAGTAAGCTTCTCTGTTAAAAATAAGATCGTATTTTTTCTCTTTTTAGAACTGTTAATGTTGCAATTGACTGATTCACCAACTGTAAATTGCATGTCGGTTCTTTTAATAAATCTCTATATATTTTTAGAATTGTCTCACATAAGGCTTCTGTATCAAAAACTCACAAACTCAATCTCTGTACACTCTTTGGTGAAGCGTTACAGAATTCTGAAGTTCTCCGGACCCTCATAATATTCGGGACGTTACAGTCTAGCTAAACTTATTAAAGCGCTATCTGGAGGACGGTAGCATTCTCAGGTTGTTCCATTCCTTTAGGGAGAGATAGCCCGGACCTTTAGACCCACTTACGCATCTTTAGGATTTGGCTACCTCAAACTTTAGTTGAAAGTGAACGTCTGAGAAATACGCCTGATCCGGAATAGCCCCAAAGGGGCGAAGACTAATAAATACCCCTTCATACTTGTTTGAGATTTTATGCATAGTTAAAAAAATTGCCATTTTGATACATATTCGTCCTACATTGAGGTTTTCATTTCATTGATTTTTCAAAAGCTATGGGCTGCTGTGAATATTTACAACATTCCATCGCTCAGAGGATGCACATAATTGGAATCTAATACATTTTAAGATAAGGAGAAAGTATCCTGTAAAATAGATGAGAAAATAATCCCAATGCCCTATTTAAGAAAAACATATATCCACCCCAAAGGTTTCAGCTGTGGCTCAGTGGGTATCACTCTCTGCCTCTAAGTCAGAAGGTTGTGGGTTTCAAGTCCCACTCCAGAGACTTGAGCATAAACTCTAGGCTGACTCTCCAGCGCAGTAGTGAGGGAGTGCTGCACTGTCGGAGGTGCCGTCTTTTGGATGAGACATTAAACTGAGGTCCCATCTGCCCTCTCAGTAAAATTTTCCACAGCACTATTCGAAGAGGAGCAGGGGAGTTCTCCTGGCCAATATCTAACCCTCAACCAGCATCACTACAACAGATTAGCTGGTCATTTATTTCATTGCTGTTTGTGGGACCTTGCTGTACGTGCGCAAGTAGACTGCAGCGTTTTCCTACACTACAACAGTGACTACGCCTCAAAAAGTATTTCATTGGCTGTAAAATGCTTTGTGATGTCCTGAGATCATGAAAGGTGCTATATAAATGCAAGTTTGTTCTTTTGTTTTGTAGTTGTAAGTCCTTTGAACTGGAGATAAAATATCCAGTCAAAGTGTAAGGCTTTTGAGCTAGCCTGAAGTAAAAACTTTAATAAGCTAAAGACATAAAAAAAATTATAGGTAAATGTAAACATGTTATTATGAAATATGTAAAAAAAAATATTTTGGACATTGGTTTAAATTCTTATTTTGGACATTAGAAATTTCAGTTACTGAGAAAAAATGGCTGATCGAGTTTTATTTCAAAAATGATTTGACTGCTGCAACTTTAAGTTCTAGTGATTGATTAATCTGGATTTGTTGTTTTCAAAAGCCGCTACTAGATTCTCATTGGCAGCTTTCTAGCCATCTACCGCATACGGTTCTGATTTGTTGCATTGAACCAATTGAGGCAAAATGTTGACAGTGAAAGCGTGACAGCCAAAAATGTTGACTGCAAAAATGTGAGTGAAAAATTGTGACATCAGGAAGTAATGTGAGTGCGTACAGGAAATGTGCGTTGCACACAAGACGTGGGGAGTGGGACTAGCTGAAGTGCTCTTGCAGAGAGCCGGCCCGGGCTCGACGGGCCGAGTGGCCTCCTTCTGTGCTGTAACCGTTCTATGATTATAAATGGATGATGATTATTATTGTGACATTTGTGTGCCATAGCATAACGCTGCCTTCAATCCTGGTGGATGCATGCATGCTTCAATCTGTACTGTTTTATAAACCACAGACGTGTTTATACATTGTGGATAGACTGTAAAGAAAGAAGGACTTGCATTTCTACAGCGCCTTTCACCACCTCAGGACGTCCCAAAGTGCTTTTTTTTTAAAAAGAGAGACTTGCATTTCTATAGCGCCTTTCACGTCCACCGGAATGTCTCAAAGCGCTTTACAGCCAATGAAGTATGTTTGAAGTGTAGTCGCTGCTGTAAGAATCGTAAAAGACAAACAGAACCAGGGCATGAAATGTGTCACTGCGGTGTATGGCAGATAAAGTAAAAATACACGCCGCCTAAGGGTTAATGTGAAGTGCGCAAACACACCCAGGCGCGAGCTGACGCTGTTCTTTTAAACTGCTGCACTGTGCAAAAATGTTATTTTACAGCAAAGTGAGAATGATATTGAGCATTTAATTACAAGGTAGCATGCTCAATAATTCTAGTAGAGTGTAAGCAAGTCTCCTGAAAAAAAAAACAATAAACTGACAGATAGATCCAACAATTAATGGTTTTTGTACAGCTGCCGTCATTCAGTCTGCACTTTGCCTTAATGGAGGAACCCAATCAGTCAGCACAGCTAAAGTGGTTAGGCCCACTTTAATGTGTGTCATTAAGGACACAATACCAGCCCATTTACCATCTGCTTACCGTTGTGGTCATGTCTCGATTCTTACCTAATAGCGCATCAATAGCGCATCATCGTAAAGCGCACAGATATTGACCCTTTGAACCCAGATGTGTGCAGCCACACGGCCCAACAGGAGGGTCACCTTCGAAAATCACAGCCCACCCCACCCCCGTCGTTAACTTTTCTCTTTCTTTTCGCGCAATGTTTTCAACAACGAACAGGAGAGAGAGAAAAACCAAGTGGCAGGCAGTGACTAGTGGGGTACCGCAGGGATCGGTGCTAGGACCCCAGCTATTCACAATGTACATTAATGATCTAGACGAGGGAACTAGATGTAATATCTCCAAGTTTGCAGATGACACAAAGCTGGGTGGGCGTGTGTGCTGTGAGGAGGATGCCGAGAAACTCCAGTATGATTTGGACGGGTTGGGTGATTGGGCAGATGCATGGCAGATGCAGTATAATGTGGATAAATGCGAGGTTATCCACTTTGGTGGCAAAAACAGGAAGACAGATTATTATCTGAACGGCAATAGATTGGGAGAAGGGGAAATGCAACGAGACCTGGGCGTCCTTGTGCACCAGTCGCTGAAGGTAAGCATGCAGGTGCAGCAGGTGGTTAAGAAGGCAAATGGTATGTTGGCCTTCATAGCAACAGGATTCGAGTACAGGAGCAAGGATGTCTTGCTGCAGTTGTACAGGGCCTTGGTGAGACCACACCTTGAGTACTGTGCGCAGTTTTGGTCGCCTTATCTGAGGAAGGATGTTCTTGCCATGGAAGGAGTGCAGCGAAGATTCAATTCACCAGATCTGGGATGGCAGGAATGACGTATGAGGAGAGATAGGGTCGATTGGGCTTATATTCGATGGAGTTTAGAAGAATGAGAGGGGATCTCATTGAAACTTATAAAATTCTAACAGGACTAGATAGACTAGATGCAGGAAGGATGTTCCCGATGGCAGGGGAGTCCAGAACCAGGGGTCACAGACTAAAGATAAGGGGTAAGCCATTTAGGACTGAGATGAGGAGGAATTTCTTCACCCAGAGAGTGGTGAGTGGTAAACCTGTGGAATTCGCTACCACAGAAGGCAGTTGAGGCCAATTCATTAAATATATTCAAGAAGGAGTTAGATATATTTCTTAAGGCTAAAGGGATCAAGGGATATGGGGAGAAAGCAGGGACAGGGTACTGAATTTGGATGATCAGCCATGATCTCATTGAATGGCGGAGCAGGCTCGAGGGGCCGAATGGCCTACTCCTGCTCCTATCTTCTATGTTTTTATGTAAATAGACCGAGAGCTCGCTAAACGAATCAGACACAAGGCAAGAGGCTGCGAAGTCAGCACATGCGGGCTAAAGCATGACTAAAACACAAAAAGGACCAATACCATCATTGATAATATCTCATTTTAAAGTTCTAATAATCGCAAATTATTTAGGTCAAAAGAAATCAAACCGTTACTTTTCATGTAGAATCAAAGTCCCCGAGGGCTGCAACCTGAATAAGTGCCTGGGTTTATGCTTCATTCGTCATCATTTACATCTACAGTTTCAATCAGATTGCTAAGAACAAAGTGATATTTTATATGATATCCTACCTCGAAGCACAACAAAAAAAATTATATTGGGACAGTTTTCTTATCTCACGCCCTGTTAAGAACGTAAGAAACAGGAGCAGGAGTCGGCCACACGGCCCCTCGAGCCTGCTCCGCCATTCAATAAGATCATGGCTGATCATCGAGCTCAACTCCACTTTCCCGCCCGATCCCCATATCTCTTGGTTCCCTTAGTACCCAAAAATCAATCTCAATCTCGAATATACTCAATGACATAGCATCCACAGCCCTCTGGGGTAGAGAATGCCAAAGATTCACAACCCACTGAGTGAAGAAAATCCTCCTCACTTCAGTCTTAAATGGCCGACCCCTTATCCTGAGACTATGACCCCTAGTTCTAGACACTCCAGCCAGGGTGAAACAGCCTCTCAGCATCTACCCTGTCAATCTCCTTCAGAATCTTGTATGTTTCAATGAGATCACCTCTCATTCTTCTAAACTCCAGAGAGTATCAGCCCAATCTACTCAATCTCTCCTCATAGGACAACCCTCTCATCCCAGTAACCAATCTGGTGAACCTTCGTTGCACCGCCTCTAAAGCAAGTATATCCTTCCTCAGATAAGGAGACCAAAACTGTGCACAGTACTCCAGGTGTGGTCTCACCAAAGCCCTGTACAATGTAGTAAGACTTCCTTACTCTTGTACTCTAATCCCCCTTACAATAAAGGCCAACATATCATTTGCCTTCCTAATTGATTGCTGTACCTGCATTCTAACTTTCTGGGCTGGATTTTACCAGCCCTGAGGAGGCGGGTCTGGAGGTGGGACTGCTGGGAAAATCCCCCAAAATGGGAGCGGGTCCCAAACCCGCTTCCAACTCGCCTCCAACCAATCTTCCCGGGAGTCGGGTCCCCGATTTGCGCAGGGTCATGACTCTTAGAGGCGGGAAGAGGATTACAGCCGCTTAACTGCCTGTTAACAGGTAGTTAACAGGCAAGTTAACAGGCTTTTTCCCATTTTTCGACTGCTGCTGCGGGCATCCCGACGTCGGGGAACCCCGCCAGTGTAAGTGAGACGTGATGTGGGTCTACTGTAATTTTTGTTTATATATGACAGCTGCAGAAGTGGTTTAAAGGATTCAATGGGACACTGGTGAGTATCAGAGGTAAGGAAAAGTTATGAAAGTAATGTTTAATGTGTTTAGATGTTTCTGCAGGCGACAAGCTGTGAAGTGTTTGTGTAGCCTCATCTCATCGGGAGAAGTGACAGATGGCTTCTGCAATCTCAACTGCAGCTGCCATCTGTTTTATCCTAAGGAGAGCGTAATTGGAGAGCCTGGATGCAAGGGCTCACCTTTAGACAGTGATTGTCAGTGTTTGACAGCACCTCAACGCTGTCAAGCACTGTCAAATCATCTGTCAAACAAGTGTGGTGCATGTGCCTTTAAGAAAACCGGCAGATGAAGCATCATCAACTGACGTCATCTGACACCGGCTTTCCCTTAATTGGCCGGCAAGCCCGCAAGGCGGGCATAACAAGGCCAATCAGGGGAAAATAGCGTTAGCTTGTCAGACGTCACTGGGGGTGGGACTGGGACTTGAAAACCAGCAGTCCCGCCTCGAACTCGGCCTTCCAGGTAAGATTCCGCCCGTGTTTCCTGTACGAGGACAACTAAATCTCTCTGAACTCCAACATTTAATAATTTCTCACCATTTAAAAAATATTCTGTTTTTCTATTCTTCCGACCAAAGTGAATAACCTCACATTTTCCCACATTATACTCCATCTGCCACCTTCTTGCCCAATCACTTAACCTGTCTATATCCCTTTGCAGGCTCTTTCTGTCCTCCTCAAAGCTTACTTTCCCACCTAGCTTTGTATCGTCAGCAAACTTGGATACATTGCACTCGGTCCCTTCATCTAAGTCATTAATATAGATTGTAAATAGCTGAGGTCCCAGCACTGATCCTTGTGGCACCCCACTAGTTACAGACAGAGATTGTGGTGAGATTGGTTGTGTCCATGGGAATCAAATGCCTTATTGTGATGTTCCATTGCCCCACTCACAAGAGGGGGGTGACAAAGAGTCACAAATGAGTGGCAAAAAAAATTACATAATCTTTCACACTCCTGAGATATAATTCGATTCCTGTTAACCCACTGGAGGCAGTGGCCTTGATGGGCTGAATGGCCTCTTTTCGACCTAGGCCTTATGCTGATTTCAATTTGCCTAGGCACAAAGTTGCTTGTGGTTCACTAATACTAGAACGACACTTACCAGGAACATGTCATTCCAGTGCCAATAACTGGCACAAAGGGAAGCATTCCTTCTAAATGGAATACAGTTTAAGTGGAGCAATATGCAGAACACAGCACAGTCACATTCCCGATACTGCCTGAAAATCAATTCTCAAGGAGACCTCAATCCTTCCACCATCTCAACGGTGCATTGGAAGTATACAAAAAACATGCTTACATAGAAGATAGGAGCAGGAGTAGGCCATTCGGCCCCTCAAGCCTGCTCCGCCATTCAATGAGATCATGGCTGATCATCCAAATTCAGTACCCTGTCCCTGCCTTCTCCCCATATCCCTTGATCCCTTTAGCCTTAAGAAATATATCCAACTCCTTCTTGAATATATTTAATGAACTGGCCTCCACCGCCCTCTGTGGCAGAGAATTCCACAGGTTCACCACTCTCTGGGTGAAGAAATTCCTCCTCATCTCAGTCCTAAATGGCTTACCCCTTATCCTTAGACTATGGCCCTTGTTCTGGACTCCCCGACCATCGGGAACATCCTTCCTGCATCTTGTCTGTCCAGGCCTGACAGAATTTTATAGGTTTCAATGAGATCCCCTCTCAATCTTCTAAACTCCAGTGAGTATAAGCCCAATCGACACAATCTCTCCTCATACGTCATTCCTGCCATCCCAGGTATCAGCCTGATGAGTCTTCGCTGCACTCCTTCCATGGCAAGAACATCCTTCCTCAGATAAGGCAACCAAAACTGCACACAATACTCAAGGTGCGGTCTCACCAAGGCCCTGTACAACGGCAGCAAGACATCCTTGTTCCTGTACTCGAACCCTCTTGCTACGAAGGCCAACATACCATTTGCCTTCTTAACCGCCTGCTGCACCTGCATGCTTACCTTCAGCGACTGGTGCACAAGAACACCCAGGTCTCTTTGCACTTCCCCTTCTCCCAATCTATTGCCATTCAAATAATAATCTGCCTTCCTGTTTTTGCCACCAAAGTGGATAACCTCACATTTATCCACATTATAGTGTATTTGCCATGTTTCTGCCCAATCACCCAACCTGTCCAAATCGTACTGGAGTTTCACGACATCCTCCTCACAGCATACCCTCCCACCCAGCTTTGTGTCATCTGCAAATTTGGAGATATTACATCCAATTCCCTCGTCCAGATCATTAATATATATTGTGAACAGCTGGGGTCCTAGGACCGATCCTTGCGGTACCCCACTAATCACTGCCTGCCACTCGGAAAACGACCCGTTTATTCCAACTCTTTGCTTTCTATCCGCCAACCAATTCTCTATCCAAGTCAATACCTTGCCCCCAATCCCATGTGCCTTAATTTTGCACGCTAATCTCTTATGCGGGACCTTATCGAAAGCCTTCTGAAAGTCCAAATACACCACATCCACTGGTTCTCCCTTATCTATTTTACCAGTTACATCCTCAAAAAATTCCAGTAGATTAGTCAAGCATGATTTACCTTTTGTAAATCCATGTTGACTTTGTCCAATCCTGCCACTGCTTTCCAAGTGCTCTGCTATTACATCTTTTATAATGGACTCTAGCATTTTCCCCACTACCGATGTCAGGCTTACCGGTCTATAATTCCCCGCTTTTTCTCTACCACCTTTTTTGAATAGTGGGGTAACATTAGCTACCCTCCAATCCATGGGTACTGTTCCAGAGTCTATCGAGTTTTGGAAGATGACCAGCAATGCATCTACTATCTCCAGGGCCACTTCCTTAAGTACCCTAGGATGTAGATTATCAGGCCCTGGGCATTTATCGGCCTTCAATCCTGTCAACTTCCCCAACACCATTTCCCTACAAATGCTTACAAGAGGTTTATTCTCATTGGGACATCAGTGTCTCCCTACCCCCTCCGCCAGTACCGGTCCTACTCTTTCTATAGCTCATCTTATAATCCCTGTTTGGACATGTCTGGAAAGCATTATCCCTCTGTTCGTCCTATCCATTGTAATAAAACTTAAAACATCCAATAAAGCAAGATAGTGTGGATGGGAAGCAAAAATATTAAAGGGGTTTGGACAGTATTCATCAAAATAAAGATAGCTGTCTGTCTCTTCAAACATACATCTCAATCAGATCTAGGCAATTTGAATTCATATCCAAAAATCTGGTTTGAACCAAATAAAAGCACTTGTCAAACTGTAAAGTGCATTGCATGAGTGATATGATATTGAAGTCGGACGGAAGAACTAATAAACCAAAAATCCTTTGATCCACTGATGTGAGAACTATGGCAATTTGCATTTATATCGTGCCTTCAACATAGTAAAATCTAGAATCTGAGGAGGATTGAAAGGTTAGATGCTGAGCAGTTGTTTCCCCTGGCTGAAGAGTGTAGAACTAGGGGGCATAGGGCAGGATTTTCATTGGGCCATGGAGGCGGGATTGGAGGCATGTGGGGGGTTAAAATCCCGAAATCGGGGGGCACGAACTCATCCCGCCCCCAACCCACCTCCATGCCAGTTTCAAAGGAGGCGGGTACCCGACCCGCACTGGGACCCGCCTCCTCGAGGCGGGAAGGGGATTAGTGCCAATTAACTGCCTGTTAACAGGTAGTTAACAGGCAGTTTTTAGCATAATCCCTATTTTTATTGGTGAAATGTGGGATTCCCGATGGCTCCAAACCACGCCAAGTTAGTGAGGCGGACCGTCGGGATGAAGGGCTTGGAGGGTTCGAGATGTCCGGTGTTCAGGTGAGTGATGGGTGCATGAGTGAAGAGGTAAGTGTGTTTGGTGTGTTTACAGTGTTTAAAGAAGTTTTACTTACCTTTACAGCCTTCCTTCCTTCAGGTCTCGGGAGTCCCTCATCTCACCGGCACAGAAAGCAGAATGGCCGCGACCTGTCAAAAATTGCAGCATTCAGCTTTCTGTTCTGGAGAGATCTCTAAATCATCCTGAGAGGAAGGAATTAACTTAGAGTACAGATTGTCAGTGTTTGACAGCTTCAAAGAGCTGTCAAACACTGATATTTCATTTGTCAAAAGGTCTTGACAGATGAAATATCAATCTGTGACGTCACCTGTTTACAGGTGGCCCTTAATTGGCCTGCTGAGTCCGCTGGGCGGGCTCAACAAGGTCAATCAAGTCAAAATCGCGTGAGTTGGCCACATCTCGATGGAGGCGGGACTACAACCCCGAAAGTTGTAGTCCCGCCTCCTACACACCTCCTCAATGAAAATCCAGCCCATAGTCTCAGGATAAGGGTCGGCCATTTAGGATTGAGATGAGGAGAAATTTCTTCACTAAGAGGGTTGTGAATCTTTGGAATTCTCTGCCCCAGAGGGTTGTGGAGGCTCAGTCGATGAGTATATTCAAGGCTGAGATCGATAGATTTTTGAGCACTAAGGGAATCAAGGGATATGGAGATCGGGCGGGAGAGTGGAGTTGAGGTGGAAGATCAGCCATGATCTTATTGAAAGGAGGAGCAGGCTCGAGGGGCCGTCTGGCTGACTCCTGCTCCTGATTCTTATGTTCTTATGTTCTTAAATGATCCTGCAGCCCTCGCCTATGGTTAGAGCGAAATAGGAAACTCCTCTGTCGCTTCTGTCAGTTACTGACTAGAAGCAAGGGTTGGCTGTGTGCTCACATCAAATAAACACGGTTCCCTATTACGGAATACCAGGAAGCCAATGCCTAGTCATACAGGTCCAGTGTCAAAACCGCTCCACCAAATCAAACATCTGAGAATGATCGCTGCTGCAAAGGGTGAGACAGTAACCGCAAAGAAGCCATGATGTCTGCAGGACACAATGCAGCAGTATTTCTGTAGCATTTCAGTTTAAACCCCGTAAGGGTAGAATTCATTCCCCTCTATCTAGGGGATGCAAAAATATGCAAGAACTGGCGTCAGACTTTTAGAAAGACATCTTGGTCTGGAGTTTCTGCTGGTTCGCTCAGCGGGGGGGTTTCAGCTCAATTCGCCCGAAATCAGCCAAAAGATCGAGGAATTTCAATCGCAAATCACGTCGCGCCGGGGGGTCGAATTAATCACCGCGGCGAGTTTCCGCTAATTACGCCCGTTTGCAGCCCTTCGAGGAGGCTCTTAAAATAAAGCTGCTTTTTTTTTTAGGCGCAAGGGCACTAAAAAGCCTTTTAAATATTAAAAAAGCTTTTAAATATTTAAAAAGAAGCATTTAATTTAGTCAGAAACTGACTACTGTAGACCGGTGAAACTAGTAAATGGTTCAGTGTCGCTTTCTAAAGTCATTTTCAATTATTTAAAACCGGGTTACTCACAGGTGGTGTACTGACACTCTGATTAAAATGCTTTTTTTTTTATGGCGATAAACCCATTTTCCGCTGCACTAAATCAAACCGCACCAGGTTGCCACTCTTAAGTACAACAAGGAATATTTTATGCAAAATTATTGGACCGGATTTTCCGACCCCCCCCCCCCCATACGAGGTGTGTACGCACACACAGGGGCCGCGCAAGTGCTGGGTTTAGGTGCGTGAAGCGCATGCGCTGAAAACCGGCGCTTGCGATCCGTGGAGAGTCTTCTTGACGTAAGGCCTGCGCTTACCAGCATAAGACTTTAAAATAACGTAACAATAATTTTTTTTTCAATCACTTAAACATTTAAAAAACCTGTGCAATAAGGCAAGGTTATTTTTCGCCCCTTTAAAACATTTACATTTATTTTTTCAAAAAATTTAATTTTTGTTTCACATTAAATGTCATTTTAATTAATTTTATATATGACATGAATCTTGTCATTCATGTGGAAATGACTTATGAAATAATACTGGGCGGCCTGCTGGTGGCGCTGTCCAGGGAGAGTATAAATACTTGGGCACGGGCCCAGCTTGCTCAGGACATTCTTCAACAGGAACTAGTGAAGGACACAACTAGACCTCCATGTTGTAAAACAGTTGATTAAAGCTTTGTTTAATGCTTAGACCAAGTGCCTAGTAGTTTTCTTATGTCAATATATGTAATGGTTTTTCTCTATTTATTTCAGTGTGTCGGTGGCATTTTTGCAGTCATCCCCATTCATACTTTTGACAGCTCTGCGCGTACGGAACTGTCAAACGTATGAAGGGGGATTCCCTCCTTCCATCAGTTGGGCTGGCCCACGTGATCCCAGGGGCGCTTGCGAACCGCCTGCGCCCCGGGGATACCTGGGCCTCCACGCATTTTGAAGAGGAGAGGCCCCAGGATCGCGAGCCTCGGGATCTATGGGACCAGCGGGTAAGTTCGTAGATTTTTTTTCCCGATCGGGAGGCATCCGCCCACGGGAAGCCTCCGATCAGAAATTCAGGGCCATTATTTTTTTAAGTGACGTTCTAAAACGCTGCCCGGTTACGCTGGCAGATTTTGTGTTCGGCGACATGCAAATGACTTTGAGCGGAAACTTGAGCAAAAAAAAAACCCCATTCAATTCTGAAAACTAGCGCGACTTTGGGCGCAACTTGCGGCCGGATTGCCGACTGCGCTCAGAGCGGAAGCTCTACCCCCTTACCCAGGGGAGCAGTAACTTTGTGCACTGTTCAGAGCTTTTTTTTTAATATATTAACCGCTTTGATGAAAGATCTTTTTCTCCTTTTTGTCGCTCCAGTGTAGCGGTGGTTACAAATTCCTATTATATCGGCCAGTTAATGTGATCTCTTTAAACTAGCCCACGCTGTGCAACGGTTAACTGTTCGCCAGGATTCTAATCATCTTATTTCTTTTGTGACTGTGCATTAGCATTACCACTGAACCTTGACACAGCACTGTGTTCTAAAATAGCTGTCTTGTCCAAAAGATGTATTTCTGATTATTCCGTCTATGTAAGGCAATGCAACATGAAATCAGAATAGGCGCTGGGTCAAAGGTTTTTAAAAAAAAAAACTCTTAAGGGCCCCGTGCATATTTAACTGTCGCCGACAGCTGATGGGGTAGAAATTGCACCTCAGTGTGCCCATTTTACAACAACAGCAACTTGTATTTATACGGCGCCTTTAACGTAGTAAAACGTCCCAAGGCGCTTCACGGGAGCGATTATCAAACAAAATTTGACACCAAGCCACATAAGGAGATATTAGGGCAGATGAGCAAAAGCTTGGTCAAAGAGGTAGGTTTTAAGGAGTGTCTTAAAAGAGGAGAGAGAGCCAGAGAGGTTTAGGGAGGGAATTCCAGAGCTCAGGGCCCAGGCAGCTGAAGGAACGGCTGCCAAAGGTGCAGCGATTAAAGTCAGGGATGGTCAAGAGGCCAGAATTGGAGGAGCGCAGAGATTTCGGGGGGTTGTGGGGCTGGAGGAGATTACAGAGATAGGGAGGGGCGAGGCCATGGAAGGATTTGAAAACAAGGATGCGAATTTTGAAATCGAGGTGCTGCTTAACCAGGAGCCAATGTAGGTCAGCGAGCACAGGGGGGTGATGGGCGAACGGGACTTGGTGCGAGTTAGGACACAGGGGCAGCAGAGTTTTGGATGAGCTCGCAAGCTTACGGAGGGAGGCCGTCCAGGAGTGCGTTGGAATAGTCAAGTCTAGAGGTAACAAAGGCGCGGATGAGGGTTTCAGCAGCGGATGAGATGAGCCGAGGCAGGGGGCGGAGATGGGCGATGTTCCCAAGAGGGAAACGGGCAGTCTCGGTGACGGCAAAGGTACATTAGCGTAAAGCAGGTGCAACGAAGCCCGATTTCGAGGACTAAGGTCCTGCAGCTCCAAGACCGCCTGAAAAAACCTCCGATTCGAAGTTGGGGCGAGCCAAAACAGGCGAGATGTTCCTTACATGTGTAAATGTGGGTCCTACTGCCTGCTTTAGGCCCCCACTCAAGACATTGTGCGGCAACGAGCGGGGCAGCCGCTCAGGCTTCAGGATTCTTCAGCGACCGCCGTCTAAAAGCAAGCTTTCTTCAGGCAAATTCTGACCAAAGATCTTCCTGTGCAGCCGGGAGGAGCAGGCACTCCCCCCCAAGTCCACAGTCACAGAATCACAGAATCACAGAAACCCCACAGTGCAGATAGAGGCCATTTCGGCCCATCGAGCCTGCACCGACACATATCCCACCCGATCCCCGTAACCCCTACACCAACACATATCCCACCCTATCCCTGTAACCCCACGTATTTAATCCCCCTAACACTAAGGGTCAATTTCTCATAGCCAATCAACCTAACCCGCAACAGTCATTGCAATCGAAACCAAACCCCCACACGCCCCCCCTCCTCTTTTCTCCCACCCCGCTCCCCCGTTGCTCACCCCAACCCACCCTCTTAGGACCTACCCTTGGGGCCGCTGCCGGTGAGGGAAACGACCCGCCGTTCGTGCGCTTCAGGGCACGAGTTGCCCGTGGAGACGCGACAGGCGGTGGCAGCTCACGCGTAGAGTATTAGCGAAGCCCAATTTCGGGCCTCTCGGTTGGGGCCGAAAATGGGCCCAGGTGCATTTCTACCCCATTATGTTTTGAATAGCAGTAGTAAATATGAAAAGCGTACAAGAAATACAGAAAGCTAGCCTGCAGGGACAGCAAGCAATTAGGAAGGCAAATGGCATGTTGGCCTTTATTGCTAGAGGGTTGGAGTATAAGAGTAAGGAAGTCTTGCTACAATTGTACCACACCTGGAGTACTGTGCACAGTTTTGGTCTCCTTATCTAAGGAAGGATATATTTG